>NW_024100844.1:0-300000 GCF_016161935.1 Mauremys reevesii
ATGGGCCAGATCCTGCCCTGTTGGGGTCACTGAGAGCTCTCCCCATCTGGCATTTCTCAGTGGGAGCAGAGGTCAGGGGCTGACATGTCTGCATGGCCCTTATCCTGCAGGAGCTGATGACCTGTCCCTTCCACTCCCATGGACATCCCTTGACTTGAATGGGCTCTGGGCAGGCGTCAGGGCCTGTAAAATACAGCAAAAGCAATGTGCCAGTGATCAGGCCCATGAGCACACATACACGCTGGGGAAATGCAGCTAGGAGAGTCAGTGGGAGGCTAGACGCAGGTTTGTCTCCTGATCCTCAGCTCTTTAGCTCAAGCATATTTTGCATTCACATAAATATCAGCAAACAGGAATTCCACAGGAACACCCTGTGCAGCAGGCAGGAGTGGTATCTCATTGTATGGAGAGAGGCTAAGTGCCTGGCTCCATTGGTGACCCAGAAAGTTTGTGGCAGAGAAGGAATTCGTCCCTCGTCTCTAAAGTCCCAACCACGGACCAGCCTTCTGCTACTGTTAGCGCATCACAGTAATTAATGACTAACTGCAATTTTAATTAATGTAAACTGAGCTTTCAAATCCCAGGAAATTTCCATCATTACCCCCATAAAATCTAATCACATTTGGCTGTGTATGTGGCAGTTCTGCTCTTTGCACCCGTGTGCGAGGGTGAACATGTAGCGATTTGCCCTCCTGGATGTCATCTCCAGTTTGAAGGTTTCACATCGAAACAAAAACGTCTGATAATCTCGAACCAGTGATCCTCTCAACGCGTGCCAATATTTTTACACCTGTGAATCTGAGTGTACAAAACAGCATCCCACTGTGCAAATGGGATCCACTTCTGTGTCCAGCTCCAGCCAGCTTGTACTGGGCTTGTGTGCCTTTTGTGTGTGCAGCGAGTAGGATGGTGCAAATCTGGAGGGTTCAAGTTAAAGGGTGGGATGGGGAGCCCCAATGTGTCCACAGGACATCTGCACCCCATGTGACATGCTGTGGGTGTGAAGGTGGTAAACACACTCACACACACTGGCAGCCTCGAGGGTGTGAGTGCAATGTAATTGTGTGTGGGCTCAGGACCAGGGTTCTGGTGACCTTGGAAAACGACAGAGCATTTTGGGGTGACGAATGATCACGCCTAATTGCTGAGTTTCAGCACTGGAATCTAACCAGTGATTTCATAGTCCTTAATCCTGAGTCAGGTGGTGCACTAAACATGCAATCGCTGTTATTAAATCTCTTGAAGCTTTGGTGTGTGGTGGCAGTGCTCTGATCCTGTCCCGTGCAGTGTTGGCACTTTCAGGTCCACACAGCACGTCACCAGGGAGGGCTTGGCACATCAAGCAGGATCGGACCTAATTGCTAAGGATTCTCTGCCCGTGATCTCACCTTCCAGCTAAACCCGGCCAGTGCTGGCCATACTCACAGAGAAGCCAGAGGCCCAGCATCAGGATGCCCAGGGACGCGTGATAACGGCATGGTCTGGCGATGCTGCAGGGAAGGCCGGCTCTGGGTCTGCTCCTCAGAGTCTCAGTGAAAGACGTCTCCCGTGGCTCTCTGATCTGACCTCTCCCTTCTGATCTGCAGGAAGAAGGGACCAGAGAAGCATCAGGCGCTCTAACTAGTCTGTATCTTGACCATAAGATTAAGGTGTGAAAAGCCACAGTCTCTGCTAAGGTGGGGCTGTGTCTGCATGGGCCTAGCTGCGCGGCCTGGGGACACTCGCCCCTTTGTGCGGTTGGAAGCTGCTCCCTGAGCTCCTCTCACAAGTGCTGGGCAGGTTTCGGCAGTCCCCAAGCTCTGAGCATTGGGGTTTGGGTGCTGGGTCAGACCAGCCCTCTGAGCTGAACTTTTAGCATTTCAATTTTCAAACTGGCTGATATTTCCTGTATCAGATCCCACAGCCTCAGAGAACCCCAAAGACTGGGAACTGCATTGAGAAGGTCTGATCCAGGATCAGGCCCAGTGCCGGCTCCGGCACCAGCAAAGGAAGCAGGTGCTTGTGGCAGCCAACGGAAAGGGAGGCATGGACGGCTTTTTGGTGAATTCAGAGGCAGGTCCTCAGTAACTCTCAGAGGGAAGGACCTGCCACCAAATTGCCACCCAGGAATGAAGCGGCGGTAGAGCTGTCGCCAGTGCCGCCGATCGCGGCTTTTGTTTTTTGCTTTCTTTTCCCGCCGCTTGGGGCTGCAAAAGGCTGAGCTGGCCCTGATCAGATCCCTGCAGTAATAACTGGGCCTACCAATTTATCCTAATATGGGCCCAACTTCGGGAAAGAGGATAAACGTTTATGTAGCACCTCAAGACAGGCTAATGGTAAAAGCTGAAAGGGGGAGACACGAAGACTGAATTAGACCCAATAATAAGGCCTAGTGATATAATTCAAGGACTGTATTAAGATCATGCTTGATAAGCAGGAGATGTGTGGGATGGGAATTAAATTAATCAAAATTGGTGAGTCGGAAATCAGGCCTGATGGATAAGAATATGAGAATGGCCATACTGGGTGAGACGAATGGTCCATCTAGCCCAGCATCTTGTCTTCCAACAATGGCCAATGCCTGGTCCTTCAAAGGAATGAACAGAACAGGCAATCAATGAGTGATCTATCCTGTGCCATCCACTCCCCAGCTTCTGGCAAGAAGACGCTAGGGACACCCAGTGCATGGGATTGCATCCCAAACTATCTTGGCCAATAGCCATTGATAGACCTATCCTCCAGAAATGTATCTGTTTTTTGTTTGTTTGTTTGTTTGTTGTTTGAACCTCGTTATAGTTTTGGCCTTCACAACATCCCCTGGCAACAAGTTCCAAAGGTTGACTGTGCATTGTGTGAAGAAATACTTCCTTTGTTTGTTTTAAACGTGCTGCCTATTAATTTCATTGGGTGATTCTTGGTTCTTGTGTTATGTAAAGGAATAAAGAACACTTCCTTGCTCACTTTCTCCACAAATGTGTCGACCAGAACCGCACGCAGTGTTCAAGATGTGGGTGTACCATGGATTTACACAGTGGCATTATGATATTTTCTGTCTTGCTATCTATCCCTTTCCTAATGGTTCCTAACAACCCATTAGCTTGCTTGACTGCTGCTGCACATTGAGCAGATGTCTTAGAGAACTACCCACAATGACTCCAAGATCTCTTTCTTGAGTGATCCCAGCTAATATAGACCCCATCATTTTGCATGTAAAGTTGTGATTGCGTTTTCCAATGTGCATTACCTACAGAGGTGACATGTAACTGTGGCTCGTGGGGGAGCACAAATGAAATGTTCTGGGAGGGGGTCACGTGCCCCAACCCCTATTTCTCAGCAGTGATGGGGATGCCTAGCAACGAGGAGGGAGCACTCCCCCCTGGCAGTGGTGCTCTCCCTGTGTCCATGCAGAGCGGGGAGGGAGAAGGAGCAGGGCTGCTGGCTGCTGACTGAGCCCCTCCCCTCCACATGGGGCAGCTTCATTTTCCCTGCTGCTGGAGTCCCACACCCTGCCACTGCCTCTACCCCCTGACTCAGCACATGGTGCGCAAAGCAGGCAGCATCCCTGGGACTCCAGCAGCAGGGAAGGAGAAGCAGCAGCTGTGAAGGGGGGAGGAACAAGGCCTATGGTGAACAAAACAATGAGGGGGTGGGATATGCTGCCCATCACACACTTTTGGGAACTTTTAAAGAAAGGGGTGGCAGGGGAGAATCAAGCTGTCTGTCAGCCGCAACGCTGTCTGACGGAAGAACTGGAAGGAGCAAGCTTCACTGCTATGGCTCCTCACACAGATGTGCCCAAAGCCGTGTATTAATTTCGATGGAATGTATGGGCCCAAAGAGTGAACATGTTGATGTGACCCTGTCAATGTTTAACACTGGAGAGTGACCAAGCCATGTTAACTCCTTGGGCCCCTTTGCTGGAGCAAACCAGCCCCTGTGAGCCCAACTCCCAGGCCATAGGCTGTGATATTGCCTCACATTAGCTCCTCTGGGCTGAGCTCTGAGGCTGTGGATTTGATACTGCAGAGGTGACTATTTCCAGCTGCAGCTCGCGCCAGCCATTTGGCGCCCATCCCTTAATGATCTCCACTCAGGTGCCTCCTGGGAGCAGCGCACTGTGGAAGCCCTGGCCCTGTGTCTATAGGGCGGCTCAAATAATGGCAGCGAGAATGGTTTGATCACTGGGAATGTGCATTTTTCCATTTTCCTCCCACTCCAAAGCAGATCAGCTGGTTTTGCTCAAACTTTTATCTCTGGGCAGCGGACAAGCCTGGTAATTTTCACCCCACAGGTAAACTCTAAGTGAAGCTACAACCACCTGAAAACAAGATTCACAACAAAGCTGCTTTGGAAGCTACTTCCTGCCGTGGGTTCTGACCCTGATTGTGCTGTGTGGGAAAGTCCTGCCACCTCGTCCGTAACCAGGACAGCTGGGGTTATAATACACTGGCACGGCTGCATGCAGATGTGCCCCTAGATTGCAGCAAAGCAAGTCTAATGGGGCATCTCTGGAGAGGCAGCACCTGACCCAGATGGATGTCTATGGGGAGAGTGAAGGGAGAGAGTGGCGAGAGAGCAGGACATTTTGATGCCTTTAATAGAACATACATATGCAGCAGATGCTACTTCTTATAAATGTTTCTAACCTTCTGCCATCTGATGGCAGACGGTGAGACTGAGCTGGCATTGTATCAAAGACAGGGACTCTCAGAGTTATGGCACCTGCTTTAGCTGGGAGGTGGGTTCTTTGCTTTGATTTTGGGTGGGGGCTCATGTTTTGTAACTAAATCAAAAGTTGGGGCTGGGTGTTAACAGGGGAGATGCTGAGAAAGTTTTACTGTAGGATCAAAATATGGACTATAAAACCAGAGTTATTTTCATGATGCTGTTTTGGCAGCAGTCACCAGGTAGTGACCCTACATAGTCTGAGAAGATCTTTGCATGTAAGCTGTACATGCTATATTGTTGTCAGCTTTATGATGCACATTACTTTGGGGTGAGCTGTGGAAAGTGGCAGGAGAGTGTGCCCTTTGCCTTCATCTTTCTACATATTTGATTGTTGGAGAGAAGCTGGTCCCTGGAAACCAGGCACTGGTGTTGAGCTGAGATCCCTGAAAGAAGGGTTTGTCTGTATGCCATTTATGGCCATCTCTGTTCCAGGACTGGTGCGTAGAGTGTAACTAAGGAAGCTGCACTAAGGCTCCATCCAAAATCGACATCTCTGAATTCTCCTCCAATGAGAAACCAATCTGCATGGCCCCGAGACCTGCCCTCACTTTCCAAAGGGCCACACTATGATGAAGCCTCAGAAGCCAACTGGGAACACAGTGCCCCCAATATGGAGCAATCACAGTTGGGTCACACTTGGGTCAAATCCTGATCCCGTTGAAGTCAAGGACAAAACTCCTGTTGATTTTAGTGGGGCCAAGATTTACCCCCTCGCTTTGGAGCTAGATTTCATGCTGACTAATAGCAATGCTCTCACCAGAACACCTCCCAATGGTGTTTAGTTGTTAGAGCGTTTTGTCAGCTGCAGATTGTTGGATTCCGGGAGGTGCTGGAGTCACTTTGGAGGTCTCCTCTGAACTTGCAGGACCTGGGAGTTCTAGTTTTGTTTTAAAAAAACCAGGCCCCTTGGTTAAAGGGTTTTCAGATCCCATTGTGTTAAGCTTTGAAAGACACCCACAGGGGCCACTGCACTTTACATTACATTGATTGCCAGGGCAAAACCACACACCAGCAGTAACAGCTGCACTGCCAAGTGTGTTTCATTCCAGGACTGAGGGTCTCTAGTAGAGGAGGCCTGAGAATGTGAAACCAGAATCCAAGGCACCGGCAGAGCGGTGGGTGGGTGGGAGCCCAGGGCTAGGACAGCAGGACGCAGAGTTTCAGGATTGAGAAGAAAAAATATAACATGAGAAGAAATTGCAGGAAGAAAGAGCAAAGCCACAAGCCACCTATAAATAAGCCCAGCCTGAGCTGTGGTCAGGAAGTGAGCTCGTGCAACTCTAGAGACACGTGCTGCTGGTGCAAGGCACAAACACTGAGACCTGGCCGCAGGCCGCCCTGGGCTGTGGTCACTGTATTACCAGAGGCATCTCCAGCGCAGAAGCTGCTCCCCCGCCCCTTTGGGCCCGGCTTCACTAGCAGCTCAGAGCCCTTTGCACCACGGTGCTGAGAAGTATTTTTAACAATGCAGACCCTGAGCAAAGCCGCTCCCGAGGCACAGAGACCTTCCCATCACCCCTCTGCTGCGGCCTCTTCTACCTCAGGGACTCAGCAAGGTCGGGCGGCTGGGAGAGCGGCAGCTCCGTCCCCTGCACCGTGTCCCAGCCAATGCTGATGCCCTGGGGCCATGGCACAGAGTCACTGGGCCAGACTGCCCCCATGGGGGTGCTTTGCCCTACACCTGCCAGCCCCAGAGTGACCCTAAAGCGGGTGCAACTGGTCCCAGCAGGGTCGCCCCAGTGCAGGGATTCTGTGCAAAGAGCTGCTCTGCCTGCTCCTTCCCCTGCCCCGTCCCAGCTGCTGACAAAGGAGGCGTGGCCTGATGCAAGGGGGTGTAGCCAGGACTTTCCTGAGCCCAGCCAATCCCTCGCTGCTGTGTCAGCCCCAGCCAATGGGATGGCTTGTGAGAGTCAGTTCTCAGCTGGGTCCGTGGGGTGGGGGCACAGTCTGTAGGGAGCAGATCAGCCTCTGGCTAACCAGGCACAGAAAGGAGCTCCAGCCCCCAGCTGCTCTGCAGGACTATGAGACTTGGACCTCAGCATGGGGTGTTGCTGCTGTTGCCTGATCTATTGGTTAGCTATTGATCAGGTTATTAACATGGATTCCCCCGCTAGCACTCTGTGATTTGGTAGGTTCCTGTCCCAGGACATTATGAGAGTCACTGCTTTGGGGGCACAACAACGATGCTCGCACTCAGGGAAGCGGCTCTGTAACTGGACATTTTTTACCACTACAGTGATTGGTCCAATACATAAAACAACCCAAATGTATCAAGGGATGTATTACAGCCCCATAAGGACCATCCGCCCACTGCAGGTGCGTACTCGCCTGTCCTTGGGGAAAGCTCTGAGAGTGGAGACAGATCCTGGTCCGATGCTGACGTGTCCATGAAGAACTCCAAGGGTTGTAACTGAGACCAGATGTTTCATAGGACATGATGGTCCTCATGCATCTGTGTGCATAGCTCTTCCCTCATTTGCCACATCTTCACTTCCTCACCCTCATCGTATCATGGTGCCCTTATCCTATAGGTTAAGCAGTTTATACTCATTAACATATGTCAAGGTTCCTCCCCCTCTCTGAACTTTAGGGTACAGATGTGGGGACCTGCATGGACACTTCTAAGCTTAATTACTAGCTCAGATCTGGTAACACTGCCACCATCCAGAAATTTCAGTGTCTGAATCACTTTCTGTCCCCCAAAACCTTCCTCCCTGGGCAGCCTTGAGAGGCTTTTTCACCAAGTTCCTGGTGAACACTGATCCAACCCCTTAGATCTTAACACAAGGAGAATTTAACCATCACCCCTCCCTTCCCCCACCAATTCCTGGTGAGTCCAGATCCAATCCTTGGATCTTAACACAAGGAAAAATCAATCAGGTTCTTAAAAAGAAAGCTTTTAATTAAAGAAAGAAAGGTAAACATTATCTCTGTAAAATCAGGATGGAAAATACTTTACAGGGTAATCAGATTCATATAGCCCAGAGGAACCCCCTCTAGCCTTAGGTTGATAGTTACAGCAAACAGAGGTAAAATCCTCTCAGCAAAAGGAACATTTACAAGTTGAGAAAACAAAATAAGACTAGCACGCCTTGCCTGGCTATTACTTACAAGTTTGAAACATGAGAGATTGATTCAGAAAGATTTGGAGAGCCTGATTGATGTCTGGTCCCTCTTAGTCCAAAGAGCGAACAACCCCAAACAAAGAGCACAAACAACAGACTTCCCTCCACCAAGATTTGAAAGTATCTTGTCCCCTTATTGGTCCTCTAGTCAGGTGTCAGCCAGGTTTACTAAGCTTCTTAACCCTTTACAGGTAAAAGAGACATTAACCCTTAACTATCTGTTTATGACAACATATGCATCAGTTGCATTACTGTGCGTACCTGCAGTTGAACATCTGCTGATATTCCTCCAAAATACTCCTAAACTGGCACAAACTACCTTCTTGCAGTTACCTATCAGTAGTTTGCAATACCTGTGATTATTACAAAACAATAAACACAGTCTCATGCTATCTTGTGACTTAAGGTCACTGTTATTTACTTACTTATGCTAATTTATTGAGCAACTCCTCCTGTGCAGGGTACAACCTTATACTTATGCTAATTGCTTGAGCTATTCTTATAGGACTAGGCCTTTAGGTCTCCTGCATTCCTGTGGTCAGTTTCTTACCCATTTATCTTCTACTTTCTATGTATTGTACTGGTACACCGCCCTCCTGGGGTAGCCCTTACACACGCAGTCATGGGCCTGCTCAGTGCCCAGCAGGTTGAGTGGGGCCCCCACAATCAACCCCGCCCAGTGCAAACGTCTCATGTCAAGTGCAGGTGCAAAGAGCAGCCAGAGGAAGCCACTGGTAGCCCCCACAGCAAGTGTGGTTGGTCACCCAGCGGCCAGGCACGACACCAGCACCCCTGAGAGCCACTTATCTATTAACTGGCTATTGACGTAGACACAAGGCTAGTGCACTGCTGTAACATTGGATATGGCCCACACCAGCAGCCAGTGATGGCGACCTCTCCCCTCCCCCATATGTGGGCTGAGCTGTGCTGGGAGGTGCATTAGCAGGGGGAACTGAGACAAGTTAGCCAGTTCTCGTGGTGTCTGGGACAACGCAGATTCATAGATTCCAAGGCCAGAGGGGACCTTTGTGATCCTCTGATCTGACCCCATGTGTAGCACAGGCCAGAGAACTGCCCCAAAGTAATTCCTAGAGCAGATCTTATACAAAAACATCCCATCCTGATTTTAAAAAGGTCAGGGATGGAGAATCCACCACGACCCCTGGTAAATTGTTCCAGTGGTTAATTGCTCTCACTGTTAACAATTTAAGCTTTATTTGCAGTCTGAATTTGTCAAGCTTCAACTTCCAGCCATTGGATTGTGTTAGACCTTCCTCTGCTAGACTGAAGAGCCCATGATCAATTATTTGTTCCCCCTGTAGGTACTTATAGACTGAGATCCAGTCACCCCTTAACCTTCTCTTTGTTAAACTAAATAGATTGAGCTCCTGAAGTTTATAAGGCAGGTTTTCCAATCCTGTAATCATTCTTGTGGCCACCAAATGCATCATGAACCTCCATGATGTTCTCTCCTGAACCAGATCTGGTGCCTTATAGGGTGGTAGGCCTGTGAAGGAGAGGTGTCTGTGGACACCAGCCAGCCATCATGTTGTGTGTCTTCCCAGTGGTCTTTTCCATCCTACTTTCATTGGGCTTTTCATTGGCTTAAGACAAGGCCCTGCCCATTCCCTGCATTGGGGTGGGTCAGGCCTGTTACTCCAGTGAGCCTGGTGGCCCGTGCTGTGGGTTCCTTCCTACTTCCTCCCCCAAGCAGGCGCACAGCCCAACTCAAATTTTAAACCAGAACTAATTAACCTCTTAGCTGCTGGAGGAAACGTTCCACAAAGCTCATCTCTAGTGACATCACTCAGGATATTGATGGGTGTGTGGGACTCTCCACATCCAGCCCATACTAATGCTGAGCTGTGATGCGGAAGGGCTGGGAGGACACAAACTGATTCTGGTGTGTGGGGAGGTGAGATGGTTTTCGGGTACCCAGGACTGTGAATCACCTTGTTACTGCCCACCCCTCCACACACACACACCGCCTCCAGTGTGTGAAGTCTTGCTTGTGTCCGATTCCCTGACACCACCAGCCTGCCAGCTGTTCAGGCCTTCTTGTCTGGGTGACACCTTGCAGGTTAACAGTAGGTGCAGCCCAGACCCTGAGTCCCTGTGAATCATTCGCTGGTGATACCTACCCCCTGGCACTGGCTACTCACAGACGTTCCAGAGCCTCTGCCCCCCACAGGAGCAGGGTACCCCAATTTATTGGTTTTACCTTAACCCCCCCATGCCTGTAAACCACACAGAGCTTGTGAGCACTGACAATAAAACCCAGGCAGGTTTATTTAAGAAAGGATAAAGATTTAGCTAGAAAAAAGAGAAAATGATGGCAACAAATGGTTACACCAGAGAATAAAATCATAAACCAGAAACCCGGGTCTACACTGATTAAGTTACCTTTCCTAGCTGATAAAGCAGGTTCCAGATACCTGACTGGGCCATTACCAAGACATATTCTCCCCTGGTGACTAATTTCTACTCCAAGTCTGTACATAAATTCATTATTCCTTAAGTATAACCTGCACAAACATCTCACAGTGATTATGAGTCTTGACAAGTTACTCGCTCTCTGTAGCTATCTTACACATTACTCTCTATGGATAATATCCTGTAAGATGTTTGTTCAGTGTAGTGAATGTGTCTGAGTTGAGGGTTGTTTGCAAAGAACCAGGAACCCTTTGCCCAGAAGTCTCGGTGTCTCTGCCCTTTGGGACTTTGGGTGTATCCACAGGGCTCGACTGTGAGAAAATCAGTGTGAGAGGCAGGGTGTCCCTTTAACCTGGTTCCGTCACACCTGGGGGACCCTGGCCCAGCTCATGCAGGGACCCTGCATCTGTCATCTAGGAGAGACCCTATGCCTATGACACCTGGGGGACCCTGCATCTGTCACATGGGGGAGACCCTGCGCCTGTCATACCTGGGGGATCCTGTGTCTGTCACATGAGGGGGCCCCTTCCCCTGTCACATCTGAGGTGACCTTATCCGTGACACCTGGGGGACCAGGCCCCTTGACACACCTGCGGATCATGGGTCTGTCACATCAGGGGGGCCCTGCACCTGTCACAACTGGGGCCCTTCCCTTGTCACACCTGGGGGCCCTTGGACTCGTCACAACTGGGGGCCCCTGCACTCGTCACAACTGGGGGACCCTTCCCTTGTCACATCCGGGGGGCCCTGTGCCTGTCACACCTGTGGGACCCTGTGCCTGTAACACACAGGGGGCCCTGCCCCGTCACACCTGGGGGACCCTGTGCCTGTCATATGGGGCAGGGCTGTCTCTGGGGAACCGTAAGATCTGACACTCCAAGACAGAGCCCATCCTGAGCCTCACAAGAGAAGCATCTGAGAGTCGTTTCCATCTCGTCTCGGTGGGGGAGGGCCCCTCTGGCCACAGACACACGTCAGGGCTGCTCCCAGACATGCTACTAGCCCACAGCCTGTCCGGTTCCTCTGCTCCCGCCCCTTGGTGAGAAGGAGGGGACGGGAGGCACAGAGCCCCGTGGATGCTCTTTGGAGGCTCAGATGCTGCTGCAGGGTCCCCGGCTCAGTCCCCAGCCCTGCTCCCCCTGATCCTGCTGGGGCTGCTCTGTGAGTTTGGGGAGCTCCCTTCCACTGGGTTGGGGGAGGGGTCTCTGGGCTGTGGGGAGAAGGGGGAGAGGCAGGCTCATGGCTCTGCCTGGGCTGAGGAGACCTGGGGACTGGGCTGGGGGGAGAGTGACCATCACAAGTGAGGAATAGCAGGAATATGGGGATGGGTCACTGGGAGCCACATGGTGCAGGAGGAGTGAGAAGCTGGGTATAAATTCCTGGCACATGTTTCCTGAGGCAGGTCGGAGAGAATATTTAGCCCTCAGGAGATGTTTGTAGCGATCCCCTGCTCTGCAGTACAACTAATATCCCGGGGGTTATATACATTGTTCCTAATTATACTAATGTATAATAATCTCTATGGCTGAGATATTCAAAGCCACTCAAAGGATTTGGACACACAACTCCCACCAAACCCCTAGACGGCTTTGGAAATCGGAGCCTACCTGTACATGTAATATTGCGGACAAAGGAATTAGTGAGAGATGGTCACAAAGTTGACAGTGTCTACACTGCAAAGAAAGACGCATGGCAGCAAGTCTCAGAGCCTGGGTCCACAGACTTGGGCTTGTGGAGCTCAAGCTATGGGGCCAAAAATAGCAGTGTAGACATTCCCTGTTGGGCAGCAGTGTGGGCTCTGAAACCTGGTGAGGTGGAAAGGTCTCAGACCTTGGGAAGGAACCCTCCACTGCTACTTTTATCTTCTCTGGTTTAGGCAGCAAAGCTGAATTGCTGTTATCACCTGCCTCTTAATCTCTCTCTGTAGCATTCACAGTAATCCAGCTAATAATGTGTCTGCCATGACATAGTGATTTATGCCTCTGTTGTTGTGTCATAGGGATTGTATTTCACAATGAGCCAATCCCCAGCTGGTGGAAATCCATGCTGATGTCGGTGTGGTGAGCCCATTCCCACCAGTTGAGGCTCAGCCCTTATATTGTTCTATTTATATTGATATTGTCTCAGTTGCAACGGTATCTGCACTGATGTGTGGGCTGCAATGGCAGGGTTAGGGTCAATTAAGTGACTGATCTTTAAGTCAAATCCACAAATATCCTGTTGAATATCTTTGCAATATCCTTAACTTGGGGTTTCCTGGCTTTTATTTGCTTAGCTATCAATGTTAACCTCGCCCCAGGGTAGCTGTGTGTATTGTCAGAGCCGTGGGGACTGCCACTCACCCATCTCTTGCTGTCTGGTGCAGGTGTTGGGGTCACAGGCCAGGAGCCCTGCAGCTCCCCAGGTGAGTGAGAGCACAAGAGACATGGAAGAAGGGGACACAGAAAGGAGTGAAACTCCCGACAATGGCAACGGGAGGGCAGATGGGAAGGTGCAGGAGGGGGATGGGTGGGGAATGCCTCTTGCATGATTCCTGCCTGAAATCCTCTTAATCACACTGCACATGGGACTTCTCACAGTGCCACACCATAAACATGACTGGAAATGAAGCACCCATGGGGCAGATCCTCTGCAACTATAAGTCAGCATAGCTCTGCTGACTCCAATGGAGTGTTGCGCATTTACACCACCCAGGAATCTGGCCCAGTGTCACTGGGATACATGTCTAACAGACTTTCCATATGTAAATCTTGGCAGGCTTGGTGCTAGTACAGGAGTGTATTAACGAGACCAGGATACTGCACTAGACTGAATTTGTCTTAAATCTCCTGCTTTGTCCCGTATTTATTTTAATTTCAATGAGAAGAGAGACAGCTCGTTCCATCAGCCAAGAGTGTTTCACATCTAATAGGTCAATACCGTGACCACTGGTAATTAGTACCGAGGGTCAATGTTGGGATATTTAAAGTCTTTTCCTTAGTGTCTGGCTGGAGAGTCTTGCCCGCATGCTCGGGGTTCAGCTGATCGCCATATTTGGGGTCGGGAAGGAATTTTCCTCCAGGGTAGATTGGCAGTGGCCCTGGAGGTTTTTCGCCTTCCTCCACAGCATGGGGCAGGGGTCGCATGCCGGAGGATTATCTGCTACTTGAAGTATTTAAATCAGGATTTGGGGACTTCAACAGCTGAGTCAAGGGAGAGAATTATTTCAGGAGTGGGTGGGTCAGCTTTTGTGGCCTGAATTTTGCGGGAGGTCAGACTAGATGATCATAATGGTCCCTTCTGATCTTAAGTTCTATGATTCTATGATTCTATGAATTCATCACTAATACTTAGTTCCCTGCCTGGGTCTGCCTTCATGGCAGATTCAAGTTATCCACCTCTAGTGACTCCTCTCGAGTTAGCTGAGCTTGTGTGAGAACAACCACACTGCTGTGCCCACATGGGTTCTGCACTCGCTCGCATGTGGGGCTAGGGTTTCTGGGGGCACGTCTCATTGCTCTTAGAGATGAATTGTGGGAGAACTTGTCTGTCCTTTCTGGGCACACTAGGGGAATAGTGGGAAGGCTCTGGAGGACTGGTGACACACAAGTGGCACATGCCTGGATCCACACTACAGATGAGTTGATCTCACTTGAGTTTTACCCCTACCCTCTCTTGGACTGGCCAACTCCAGTTAACAGCACCAGCACACTTGAGTTATGTGGATGGGATTCAAGTTACAGGCAACATCAGAGTTATAGCTTGAGTTAATGCTGCAGTGAGGACAAGTCCTTACTCTCCTCTCAGAGGCATATTTCAATCTATTCTTTTTGTTGCAGGTGACTTCCCTTCTCCTACATTGTCCCTGAGCACCTCCTCAGCTCAGGTCGGGGACTCCGTTTCGGCTCAGTGTTCCCTTCGTCCCAACAGTTTAGCTGCTCTAGTTATTTTCTGTCAGGATGGCAAAGAAATCTCCAGCCAATTGACCACACGAGGCCAGTCACTATATCAATATAAAATCTCTGTGCGGCGCTCAGGCCAGTTTAGATGTATGTACCAGTATAGGATCAACCAGAACCAGGTGAACAATTCTCGTCTGAGTCTCCCCCGGACCTTGAATGTAACAGGTGAGATGCTGGGCTCCATCACAATGCAAGGAGGGGGAAGGGAACAGCTGGCTGGTGTCAGGCATTTCAAAACGATGTGGGTTTCAGCCATGGGAACCAGGTAATGATGAGGCAGGGAGTGAGCCATGATCATTGCTGAAGCGGCTTAGGATTATGCACAGCCTATGAAATCTGAGGGACTGTCCCAGATCGAGGTTTCAATAGATGAGGCTTTGGATAAAATGGATAAATTAAACAAGTCCCCAGGACTAGATGGTTTTCACCCAAGAGTTCTGAAGGAACTCAAATATTAAACTGCAGAATTACTAACTCTGATATGTAACCTATTGCTTAAATCAGACTCTGGACCAGATGACTGGAGGGTAGCCAATGTAATGCTGATTTTTTTTAAAAAAAAGGCTCCGATGGCGATCCTGGCAATTACAAGGTGGTGAGCCTGACTTCGGTACTAGGCCAATTGCTTGAAACTGTAGTAAAGAACAGAATTATCAGACACATAGATGAACACAATATGTTGGGGACAGTCAACACAACTTTTGTAAAGGGAAATCATGCCTCATCAATCTGTCAGAAGGTCTATAAAATCAGTAAAGGTGTGGGAAAAGTGAGTATGGAAGTGTTGTTATCTCTTCACATAACAGAAGACTCAAGGGTCACAAGATGAAATTAATAGACAGCAGATTCAAAACAAACATAATGAAGTATTTCTTCACACAACATACAGTCAACCTGTGGAACTTGTTCGAGGGAGGTTGTGAAGGCCAAAAGGGTAACTGGGTTGAAAAAACTATGAGATAAGTTCATGGAGGTTAGGTCCATCAACGACTATTAGCCATGATCTGAGTGTTTCTAAACCATTGACTGCCAGTAGCTGGGACTGGATGACAGGGGATGGATCACTCATTCACTGTCCTGTTTTGTTCATTCCCTCTGAAGCACCCGGCATTGACCCTGGTCAGAAGACAGGATACTGAGCTAGATGGACCATTGGTCTGATCAAGTCTGGCTGTTTTTATTAGATTTGTAACACCACTTTCCAAACTCACCCACTTGCCAGTTTGTCTGTCTCATCCACCTATGATCCTTGGGGGCAGAGATTGACATTTATCATGTCTGTAAATCTACCAGCTCAACGAGACCTGGCCTGGATTTGACCATCAGTGCACTATTATTATTATTACACCAGCTGAGGATCTGGCCCACTGATGTCAATGGAGCAGGGCTGATCTGCACCAGCTTGACATCTGGCTCATTGACTCCTGTAGAGCAGGGCCAATTTACACTAGCTGGGATCTGGCCCAGTGTGTCTGAGGCTCCTCTGGAGAGACATGATCTAGGGATTCGTAGCAGCTCTGTCTCTGGGATGATCTCTGCTGGGTCGGCCACTGAGCACTGAATGTCCCTGATGTTGTCTGTGTTTTTGCCCAGACCGGAAGCTGATCCCGAGCACTGGCCCCAGCCCTGAGGATCCACCGTCTCAGGAAGGTGAGTGACTAGGGTTGCCAACTTTCTAAATTCAGAAAACCGAACACCCTTGCCCTGCCCCCTTCCCCATGGCCCCTTTCCTACCCTACCCCTTCCCAGCAGCCCTGCCCCCACTCACTCCATCCCCCCTCCTCCGTCACTGTCTCTCCCCCACCCTTGCTCACTTTCACAGGGCTGGGGCAGGGGGGTTGGGATGCAGGAGGAGGAGTGAGGGCTATGGCTTGGGGTGCAGGTTCTGGAGTGGGGCCGGGGATGAGGGGACTGGGGTGCATGAGGGGGGTCTGGGATGGGGCCAAGAGGTTTGGAGTGTGGGAGAGGGGGTGCAGGCTCTGGGAAGGAGTTCGGGTGCAGGTGGGGATGTGGGGTGCAGGCTCTGGCAGGGAGTATGGGTGCGTGAAGGTGCTCTGAGTTGGGTCAGGGGGTTGGGGCATGGGAGGGGGTTTGGAGTGAAGACTCTGGGTGACTCTGGCTGGTGCATTTTGTGGGGGCTCCAAGAGGCGCTGATGTCAGGTGGCCCCTTAAATAGCAGCCGTACCAGCGCTGCCCTGACATTTCCTAGGCCTCAGTGGCTGCTGTATCTGCCATGAATCCTGGACATATGGCTCAGGGAGGACAAAAGTTTTTCCTGTTCTCTGGAATGCGGGGGGAGAGAATTCCCCGCAGGTGACACACCCACTCCACTGTTGTCCCTGGCTCACTGCTCCCCCAGCATAGCCCAAATCACAGCAGTTCTAGGGAGAGAGCTGCTGCAGGCCGCCTTTTCCTCCTCCTGCATTTGCAGTGACTCCCGGCTCCTCTCCTTCGCCCAGGCCCCCAGCCCAGCAGTTGCGTGGGGCCTCCCCACCCAGCTGCTGCCTGACCCTGCTCACACCCGTTCCCAAGGAGAGCAGCCCAACTTTAGCCCCATGCCTACACGCAGCCCATTCATCCCCAGGAGGAGACTGACCAGCCCACAGCCCCTTACCTGCTGGCCGCATGGTCCCGAGACAAGCCTGGCACAGCAGCCTCCAGGGAGCAGGGTACGGGGCCGGGGCTGGCAGCAGTGACTTGCTCTGACCCCCTCCCCTGCCACCGGCTGCATGCAGCCCCTGGGGAGATCGGCCGACTCCTCTCTCTGCTCCCGCCGGCTGGGGAGCAGCGGGCCGGGAAGGGGAGGCTGAAGGCACTTCATATAGACCACCATGCCCGCTCTGCAGCAAACTCCCAGCCACCGCAGAGGCTGCTGCCAGGGGTTAACCCTGCTGGCCCCAGACTGCAGCTGAATGCCTTTCCCAGCCCCTCCGCTGGGATCCATCCTCTGCCTGTCAGGACTCCCATCGCCACTGAGCTCCACACAGAGAGAGCTGCTGCAGGCCCCTCCTCATCCCCTTGCCACCAATCAGACTTTTATCGGCCTGGTCGGCAGTGCTGACCGGAGGCGCCAGGGTCTCTTTATGACTGGGTGTTCCGGTCGAAAACCAGATGCCTGGCAACCCTATGAGTGACTGTGTTCAGGCCTGATTCCCTCAGTGCTCAGCACGCTGAGAGCACGTTGGGTTCTGAGCTCTCGAGAATCTCACCCTGAGTGCCTGACCCACAGCCCATCGGTGTCCCTGGTACCCTGGCACTGGGCCGGGCTTCTCCTATGTTCAGAACTCGGAGGAGGTGTCCTGTTCTAGGACTGTCCTTGAGCAGCCCCCTCCAACCTGCCCCACAGCAGGGTCTGTGGGGAGGGGAACAGCACATATAGGAGTATCTGCAGCTGAGGGAGACCCATCTGTGTCCCCACACCCATTCCCTCCTCTCACCCTGCAGCTGGCAGCATCTCCTGGGGATGGCACGAGTGAAGGGCACATGGGGTACTGCCTTTTAGGGGAATGCCACTGCAGAGCCCTCCCTTCCCTAGTGGGGTGGGAGGCGTGATCTGTCATGTTCCGGTACCAGATATGGACTGGCTACAGAGCTTCCCTCTCAGCAAAGTACACACCAGACATGTTCATAAGATCCTTTTAGGCTCTGCCAGGTATGGCTGAGGTTTGATTAAATAATATATTTTACATACAGTGCTAATTAGTGGCTGAATAGTAGAATACAGTTCAGCATTCCGTTCCCTGACCTGCAAACCTCCAGGGAGCAGCAGCCAGGGCTCAGAGTAGCCAGCAGTGCCCTGGGTGTGTCTAGGGCAGAGAAGTGTCTGTGACCTGTGGGGGGAAAGTGTGAGAATCATCTGGAGATAGATCCAGCATCCAGTTATCCCCCAATGCCATATCTTGATGTCTAGCTCTCATCCACAGTCCCCTTCCAGAAGAACAATCAAAGGGGTGCTTGCCCTGGTGTGACAGGCCCTGCTTGGGGTCCCCTTGGGGCTCTATCCTAGTGGATTATTTCCCCATGTGCCCTCTGTGCTGAATGTGCTGCACAGTTCTGAACTATCTCAGCCCCAGGGGATTTTCTATGAGGTCTCATGTCACTGGGCTTCCTCTTCTCAGAGCATGGCTGCCAGGAGTTCTGGAGGGGACAGCTGCCCAGCTGGAGACAGAGCTGCTTTGTGGGGCCCTCACTGTGACGGGTTTGGTCAGAGAGACCCCTTGGGACTGTCATCTGATGTGCTGAAATTACCTCTGAGCCCATTTCCTCTGCCAGCTTGGGACTCCAGAACCCTGACTTGTTGAGTCAGACATGCTAGTCTGCTGCAAAAGAGACCCAGGGTCTGGACCACATCTCCAAAGCTGCAGGCTTTAAATGAAAACAGCTCTGCAGGTTACTGACTCCAGCACCCAGACACCCAGCTCCCGATAGGATCCAAACCCCAAATAAATCTGTTTTACTCTGTATAAAGCTTATACAGGGTAAACTCATAAATTGTCCACCCTCTATAACACTGATAGAGGATATGCACAGCTATTTGCTCCTCCAGGTATTAATCACTTACTCTGGTTTTATTAATAAAAAAAGTGATTTTATTAAGTATAAAAACTAGGATTTCAGTGGTTTCAAGTAATAACAGATGGAACAAAGGAAGTTACTAAGCAAAATAAAGGAAAAACATGTATGTCTAAGCCTGATACATTAAGAAACTGATTACAGGTAAAATCTCACCGTCAGAGATGTTCCAATAAGCTTCTTTCACAGACTAGACCCTTCCTAGTCTGGGCCCAATCCTTTCCCATGGCACAGTCCTTGTTAGTTCCAGGAGACATCTCAGATGGTAAGCAGGGGCTTTCTCATGACTGGCAGACCCCTTTGTTCTGTTCCACCCCCTTTTATAACCTTGGCACAAGGCGGGAATCTTTTGTCTCTCTGGGTCCCCCCTGTCCCCTTCTAAATGGAAAAGTACCAGATTTAAGATGGATTCCGGTATCAGGTGACATGTTCACATGTCCTGTGAGACCCCAGCCTCCACTCATCCTGGGCTGACCCAGACGAACACAGGAAGTTTTGAAAGTAAACAAGCCCATTCACAACCAATGGTCCTTGTCAATGGGAGCCATCAAGATTCCAAGCCACCATTAATGGCCTTGCATAATTACACTAGGACCTCAGAGTTATACTTCATATTTCTAGCTTCAGATATGAGAATGACACATACATACAAATAGGAGGAATATAGTCACTAGGTTATAACCTTTCTTATGATACCTTACAAGAGACCTTTTGCATAAAGCATATTTCAGTTTCATCATATTAACACTTATAAGCATATTTCCATAAAACATATGGAGTGAAACGTCACACCCACTCTGAGCCTGAACACCCTAGAGCCATTTCCCTGCCTCCCAGACTCCCATCAAATGTCCCCTTGTGTGTTCCAGACCCAGCCATGTCTGTCTACATCTGGATCCTGCGCTGCACCCTGGTCCTTCTCCTCCTGGTGTCTGCCCCGATCATCACCAATGTCCTGGAGAGAACAAGCCATCGATCTGCCTGAGCCTGTAGACTGGAACTCCCAGGGGATGTAACACAGCCCCCCTCATACACCCGGCTCCCAGCTTCTCAATGCAGTTCCCACTGTGCTGCCTCCCATCCACCCCTCTGCTCTGTGCTCCTCCCCAAGACCCTCAGTTCTCTATATTTCAATCCCTCTGAGCAATCCCATTGCTTCACCTGCCTAGAACATGGGAATTCTTGTCTTGTTCCCCTCCCCCCTGCTGTGTCTGTCTGTCCTCAGACTACGAGCCCCTCAGTGATTGTCCCCTCTTTGGGGTCTGGGAGGTGCCTGGCACATTGTGGGCACTGCCTCACATAAACAGTAATAACTATGAGCCAGGTTGGAGTGTGGCTCAGAAAGTTCAGCAAACAGGTCAAAGCGACTGAGACCCTAGGTTCCCACAGGAGGTGATGGCCAATGGGGTGGAGGGCACAGCACTCATGTTTAATATGTTCTTCCCCCCTCCCCACCCAAGAAAGGGTAACTGCATTTCCCCAGCCTGCGCCCCATGCCCAGGTCCTGCACAACAAACCCCACAGACAATCCCTGGGAAGGGGCCTGGTTTACACTTTGCTAAATCCTCCAGTCTCCTGTCCTGCTGATCAGTGTTTTCTCCATCGGCTCTGGGCAGAGCTTGGGCTGAGTGGCTCCCATGCAGGGCTGGTGATGGCTGGGGCTGGTGGATAGAAAACTCTTGCTTGGATATTCAGAATTGCTCAGTGCCGGCCGCACTCAGTGACATCAATAAGAGAACCCCTCATGCCTCATGAGGACAACATCAGGCCGGCATTTGTGAAACCTCCACCTGGGAGCTGAGTGTCAGCCATGCTTCCAGGGCACGGTACCCCACACTGCTCACTGCTCCCCAAATTAAATACGGTCCAGGGAGTCAAACTCCAGCCACGAACCCAGATCAGAATGTCACAGACCAGGCCCACCTCAGCACTGGGTCTCATCACATCCAGGGCTGGAGCGGCTCACGCATATACAGCCCCAGGCTCAGGCTATAACCAGGGACGGCCTTTGGTGTGGGAAAACGGCACAAAGACCCATGATGCCATTCTAAGCAGGGTGCCTCCAACTCAGAAGTGCCCCCGTCCCACTGCTCTGCAGCTCTTTGCATCCACAGCTGCTCCTGCCTCCTGCGTCGGAGCCACCTCTGGCCAGCTGCTCCCAGGAGTCTCCTGTTTGCTGTGCAGAGCAGGGGGTAGGGGTGGGAGGGGGCACTGATGTCTGGGTGTCCCCCCATCCATGCACCCCATCTCTGCTGATCTGGGATCAGGGGACAGGGGTCAGGAATGGGACAGAGATGCTGGCAACTGCTGCTGTGTGAACAAGCCTTTAGACTGGTGAATGCTGCTCTGCTTAAAGGGGCAGCACGCTGTCTCTCATACACCCCCCCGAGCACTCTCTCTCTCTCTCACACACACACAGGCTCTTTCACACTTCCCCATCACACACTGGCTCTCTCTCACTCACAAAACACACTCTCACACACTTCCCCAACACAAGCAGTCTCTACACAAACACACACAAACATACTCTGCCTCTCTGTCACTCCACCCACACATATTTGTATTGTGTTGTTATTACTTCTTGGTATTTCCTGCAATGCACACATATTCTCTGTAAGTTTATTCTTTCAAAGTGCTGATATTTTAGTTTTTTGACCGGTCTATGCATTGCATAATTTTATTTCTCTCTTATGCTTACATTTAATTCTTTGTGAAGTGAATTCTAAAATGCCTCACCTGTCCTGCTTGGAGTAATTATCATTATTACTTTTATTATCATATCATGCTTTGTCATTTATTATTTAAAGTGGTACAATCAAATAAAACTATCCTACTGGAATGTAACTTTAGCTTGTACTAACCTTAGCAGTGCCAATTTAAAAAAACATTAGCTAAAAACATAGCTTTAGACTCTGGGCAGATTAAGGTCGCTTATTTTCAAATTGTATTTTTAGTTATATCTGTAAAATAACTTAAAAATTGCATGAAAATAGATGCAGTTCCAACTATGATACTAATAGTAATGATGGAGTCAAATGTTCGTGAGTCATGTACATGATTGTGATGGGTAAACATAAATACAAAAATAATTAGAAAAATAAATTCCCTTTCTTAATAAAAGAGAAGAAAAAAACCTTAATCACACATGTTAAATTAAGCATGTTTTTAGTGGAATGAAAAACAATTGACTAAAATAGAGCAGGTAATGGCAGTAACACAGAGTATGTATGGTAGAGAAAGTAAGCAGATTTTATTTATTTTTATTTATATCTACTAAAGATAGTGTAAAAAGTATAAACCGTGTGTTTCTGATACCTGTTCCGGAGCTGACAGCTCAAGGTTTGGGGCTGGAAATATCTTCTGTATTATCTCCTGATTGTTCCAAATTTACAAATAAACTTTAAATGTGGCTTTAACAATTAGATAAAGGGCTCCTGACAGCTAATTCCTAAGTTATCTGCAAAAATCCTGGCGTTTTCAGGTGCCGAAGCAGTCCCTAGAATCATGATTAAAGTTTCCTCATTCCCTCCAAAATCTGAAATGCTGCCCGGCGAACCAAGAGTGGCCAGAGGGCTCCATGAGGGCTGTGAGCTATGGCAAGATGCAGCCGCTGTGTGACTGCCTTGAGCCACATGTGGAACACCAGGCACCACAAGCCACAGCAGCAGCGCAGAAGTAAGGGTGGCAATACACCATATATCAGGCCACCCTTACTTCTGCTTTGCTGCTGGCGGTGCTGGGTGCCCTTCAGAGCTGGGTGCCCGACCAGCACCCGCCAGTGTCAGGCTGCCCTGCCAGTGCTTAATTTGCGCTGGGGCTGAGCTCTGGCACCTCTTTCAATACAAATTAAACACTGGGTGAGGCAGCGGAGACCAGATGTGATGGGGGGTAGTCCAGGGTGCCCATGAGGGCCAGGGTGATGGAGGGGCACCAAAATACAAGTTTGCCAAGGGCGCCATTTTCCCGAAGGCCGGCCCTGGAATAACACAGCCACCCAAACCTCTTTGCCCCATGGGGCTCACCTCTCAGAGCACACACAGCCCCACCGAGTCTCCAGATAAATATAGCCCCAGTACACGTGGTTCGCTCAGTTGTGGCTACGTAGGTGCCCAACCCCAAAGAGCCCCCAGGGCACAGCCTCACCCCACCTGCAGCCTCTGGGGAGAGGGAGGAAAAACAGTATAAAACTGGGTAGGAAAAAACAAGTGCTAGAAAGTGAGCAGGGGGTGGGATCAGAGTGCAGTGGGGCAGGGGCAAAGCCTTCACAGCTGTTGATCCAGTCCCTGTCTTGGGGGCTAAGTGCTAGTGAAACCCTGTACAAATCCATCTCCAGGCTGTAACACAGGCCAAAGGCAGCTCCGGAGCTGAGGGGGGCAGGGCAGGGCTGAGCGCACAGGGATATTTACAGCAGAAATACCCAGCTCTGTGGCCAATTCTCCTCTGTCTGGCACATGGGGTCAATCCATCACCTGGGCACAGGAAGTGTTAAACGACCTCAGAGTTACACCCCCGCTGCACTGGTACAAATGGCACACTGTGGACCGGGCAGGAGAGAGGCAGACCCTGAAATCCAGGATTAGGGAAGAAATCGCAATTGGTACAAAGATAATGACTGAGAGAGACCACACCCAACTGCACAGTTTGATAGAAAGTGGCAATTAGATTAATTAAAACCTAGATGGTCCCTTCTGGCCTTAACATCTTTGGATCACTGATGCCCTTTGGGGGAGTTTGTAACATCAGATTCCATAACGACAGACCCAGACGGGGCTCTCACTGTTCTAACTGCTCCCTGCCACATTGCCCGGCCTGCGGACCATCCTAAAGCAGGTGTCTGAGTGTTTGGGAGAAGGACCCAGAACTCTCTTGCATAGTTGGTTAGACATGTGGTCCTATGTGCGGCTCTGAGCATCACAGCCAGGCCACTCACAGTCAGGGTGAGACCCAACGGCTGGAAACTGATCCTAGAAAAGTCCAGTCTGGAACAAAGATGCAAGTGTTTAGAAGGGAGGGGAATTAACCATTGGAACAGCTCACCCAGGGACATGGGGGACTCTCCAACACTGATGTCAGTGCAGTGTTAGAGGATGGCTGGACAAACACTCATCCCAGGTCATGAGATACAGAATCTTTGCCACTGGGGACATGGATTCATAGATTCCTAGGCCAGAAGGGAGCATGGTGATCATCTAGTCTGACCTATATAGCACAGGACTCAGAGTTTCCCCATAATAATTCTCAAAGCAGATCTCTTAGGAAAACATAATATCCTGATTTAAAAATTGTCAGTGATGGAGAATCCACCACACTCCTTGGTAACTTATTCCAGTGCATAACTACCGCCACTGCTAAAAATGTACTGTGAAGCTGGCAGACCAGGTGCCAGTTCATGCCACAGTCCCAAGGCCTCCAGTGAACACTGTCAAAGGTATAGCTGGAAACCAGTCCAACTCACTAGTATGTTAGTAGTGTTAAAATGGGTATTAGACTTGGAACAATGTGTTTAGCCTGTAGACTTCATGAAATGCTTGTAAGTTGCTACCTGTGTTATTCTCATTTATAATATCTCTAAGCCATGCTAAAGGTAACGCTTCAGTGTTTGTTCGGCAACTGAAAAAATGTTTCCTCTGAAACTGAAAATCCAGTCAAGAAAGAAACATCACCCTCATCAGGAAGGCTTTTTGAATTCAAATGGGCCATTTTAAGCCATCAAAGAGGAAGGAATTTGTTGATTGCTCCTGGCACACCCATGAAGAGGGGATGTGCAGAAGCACCCATCCCATCAGTACTCTAGGGAGATGGGGATAGAAATCCCTGACCAGAAGGAACTGGGGCCTTTTCATGCTGTTTGTAGCCTTAGGGGTAAAGGGTCCTAAACATAAGCAGGAGATCCCCAGGATGAACCTGGGTGAGTCCTAAGGACAGATAGAGCTGGTAAATGTCAGCCTTTCTAGCACCATCTGGACCCTAAGACTGCAACTCATTTGTGTGTGTATGTTCACCTGTTTTACCTTTAGAAGTAACCCTCTTATTCCTTTTTCTTAGTTAATAAATCACTATAGGATTGGCTACAAGTGTTGTCTGTGATGTGAGATCAAAGGTACAAATTGCCCTGGGGTAAGTGATGGGTCTTTTGGGACTGGGAGTAACCTGAATATTTTGTGATCTTTGGTGTAAAGTGGCCATCTATCACAAGGGCAAGCTTGCCTGGGTGGCAAGATAGATTGGAGTGCCCAAGGGGACTGTATGTGACTCCATGATAAGGCTGTATAGTGCCTGAGGAGTTTACACTTGTTACTGGGCTGGCGAAATGTAAGTATAGAACTTGCAATCAATTTGGAATTTGTGCTCTGCTTCTTAACAATCTGCTCTGAGATTGGTATTCTGGCTTGCGAGCCACTCCATGTAGTGTGACATTTACACCTAATTACCAGTCTGAATTTGTCTAGCTTCCACTTCTAGCCATTGGATCTTGTTATATCGTTTCTGCTTGATTGAACAGCCCATTATTAAACATCTTCCCCATTGTAGATACCTACAGACTGTAAACAAATCACCCCTTAACCTTCTCTTTTTTTAAGCTACATACATTTGGCTTCTTGAGTCTCTCCCTGTAAGGGAGGTTTTCTGATCCTTTAATCAGTCTCATGATTCTTCTCCAAACCCTCTCCAATTTATCTTCATCTTTCTTGAATTGTGGGTATCAGAAATGGACCCTGTATTCCAGCAGTGGTCTCACCATTACGAAATATAGAGGTTAAATAACCTCTCTACTCTTCCTCAGTATTCCCCTGTTTATGCATCCCAGAACTGCATTATCCCTTTTGGCCACAGCATTGAACTGGGAGCTCAGGTTCAGTTGATTCTCCTTCACAACCCTCAAATATTTTCAGAGTCACTGCTTCCCAGGAGAGAGTCCTCCACCCTGTAAGTAAGGCCTGAATTCTGTTCCTAGTGGTATGTGTTACACTGAGCCCAGGGTTTCTCAAACAGAGGTCGCCGTTTGTGTAGGGAAAGCCCCTAGAGGGATGGGCCGCTGCCCCAGGCCAATGGGGGCTGCTGGAAGTGGAGGCGATCGGCCAGACTTGTGGATGGGGAAGGTAAGCACACCCGCCTGGCCTGCCAGGTGCTTTCCCTACACAAGCGGCAACCCCTGTTTGAGAAACCCTGACTTAGCCACATTAAAACACCTATTGTTTGCTTGATCCCAGTTTACCAAATGCTCTAGGTCGCTCTGAATTATGTACCATTATATACCACTCCCCCAAATTTTGTGTCCTCTGCAGGGGCGGCTCCAGGCACCAGCACACCAAGTGCATGCCTGGGGCGGCAAGTCACAGGGGGCGCTCTGCCGGTCGCCGCAAGGGTGGCAGGCAGGTTGCCTTGGGTGGCTTGCCTGTGGAGGGTCCGCTGGTCCCACGGCTTCAGTAGACCTCCTGCAGGCGGGCCGCCAAATCAGCGGGACCAGGGACCTCCCGCAGGCAGGCCACCCAAGGCAGCCTGCCTGCTGTGCTTGGGGCGGCAAAATACCTAGAGCTGCCCCTGGTCCTCTGCAAACTTTATCAGTGATGATTTTATGTGTTTATGATTTTATGACATGGAGGGTTCTCCAGCACTTGGAGTATGTAAGTCAAAATGGTTGTGTCTAAAAGATATGCTCTAACTCGACCCTAAGCTTTGGGCAGGATGCAGGGGTCAGTGGGTGAGATTCTCTGCCCTGTGTAATGCAGAGAGTCAGAGTAGAGGAACACAATTGTCCTTCCTGGCCTTAACCTCCATAAATCTATGGGACCCGGGCTGTGCAAACACGCCATTGGGAGACCAAGCATCAAGGCACATTTTAAAGATGTGCAATAAATAAAACGAGCAAGAGTAGATGAAGGAGAGAGCCAAATAGGAGCTGCCTGTAAACTAACACAGACAGAGCTGTGGTTATTGACCTGTCTAGGGACTCGCTCTGTCTGTGCTATATACAGACCCAGAAACCCAGCCACAGGCCCCTCCCCATCTGTGCTCATGGCATTATCAGAAGTGTTTGAAGTGCAGGATCCTTTCCCCTCACTGACCCCGTCCCCATGGCCCCGGCTGCACTAGCAGCTCAGAGCAGCGTGTGCCGTGTGACTCAGTGCCGTGTGTATAGCACTGCAGACCCAGAGTGATGCTGCTCCCCTGAGGCAGAGACCTCCCCATTCACCTTCTGCTGTGCTCACTTTTATGGTGGGGACAGTTCCTGTGCTGCATTCTCAGCAGGGCCGGACGGCTGAGAGTACCTCCATCCCCTGCACCTTGTCTCACACAACGCAGATGTCATGGGACCCTGGCAGAGAATCACTGAGCCAGGCTGTCTCCTCATGGAGAGGCATTGTAAACTGCACCTGTTGGCCCCAAAGTCACCTTACGTGGGGTCCTGGCATAGGGGAGTGGTCTGGGAAAGGGGGCAGAGCCAGGACATTCCTCTGCCCAGCCAATCCCTGGCTGCTGTATCACCCTGAACTTGGAGAGGGGGAGTGGCTTGGGAATGGGGGCGTGGTCAGTACTTTCCTGAAGCCATCCAATCCCCAGCTGCTGTATCACTCCCAGCTAATGAGAGTATTGTACAGAGGTCACATGTCCCATATTAGCTGTGAAGTCCCTGTTTTCCATGAGACGCCCGAAAATCTGGGATGTGCCAGTTTTTCATTCCCTTCCTGCACGTCTGGCTGGTTTACAGCTGCACAGTGTCTGTCCAATCCATGTGCCTGGGCTGAGTGGGACTGGCTCTGTGTGACAGGGACACATGGGGCCTGGGCTGAGGGTGGGAATTGAAGAGCAGTGGATGAGGGCTGATGGCTAGAGTGGGGCTAGATGTCAGAGCCCAGGTTAATGTCACTCACTCAGTGGTTGCTGATAAACTCACCCACACACCAAGCTCCTGGTCTGGGCACAATGTGCTTGGGAGGCTGTGGAGACCGAAGCTCTGCGGACAGGCACCAGCTCATGCCAACCACATGCCCCTTTGTGTCCTGTCTGAGTATTTCACGATCCTAAGAAATTGCCCTGGGAAAGTTCCCCAGTTTGTGATGCTGAACCTGTAGGAGTGGGCTGATAAAGTTTGCGGATGACACCAAGTTGGGGGTATTGTCAATTCGGAAGAGGATCGGGATATTCTCCAGGAGATTTAGATGACCTTGTAAACTGGAGTATTAGTAACAGGATGAAATTCAATAGTGAGAAGTGTAAGGTTATGCATTTAGGGATGTCTAACAAGAACTTTAGTTATAAGCTGGGGACGCACCAGTTGGAAGTAACGGAGGAGGAGAAGGACCTAGGAGTCCTGGTTGATCGCAAGATGACTATGAGTAGGCAATGTGATGTGGCGTTAAAAAGCTAATGCGGTCTTGGGTTGCATTAGGCGAGGTATTTCTAGTAGGGATAAGGAGGTGCTAGTCCCGTTATATAAGGTGCTGGTGAGACCTCATTTGGAGTATTGTGTGCAGTTTTGGTCTCCCATGTTTAAGAAGGATGAATTCAAACTAGAACAGGTACAAAGAAGGGCCACTAGAATGATCCGAGGAATGGAAGGCCTTTCGTATGAAAGGAGACTTGAGGAGCTCGGTTTGTTTTCCTTAACCAAAAGAAGGATGAGAGGAGATATGATTACACTCTTTAAATATATCAGAGGGATAAATACCAGGTAAGGAGAAGAATTATTTCAGCTCAGTGCTAATGTGGACACGAGGACGAACTGATATAAACTGACAGTCAGCAAATTCAGGCTTGAAATAAGACTAAGGTTATTAACCATCAGGAGTGCAATACTGGAACAGTCTACCGAGGGAAACAGTGGGGCGAAGGACCTCCATGACTTTAAGATTAAGCTAGATAAGTTTATGGAGGGGATGGTATGATAGGATAACGGGCTTAGTCAATAGGTCAATTATGTGCCTGGTATGATATAACCTTTTCCAGAGGGTTTGGCTGGAGAGTCTTGCCCGCATGCTCGGGGTTCAGCTGACCGCCATATTTGGGGTCGGGAAGGAATTTTCCTCCAGGGAAGATTGGCTATGGCCCTGGAGGTTTTTCGCCTTCCTCCGAAGCATGGGGCAGGGTTCACTTGCTAAGGAGTGGGTGGATCGGCTTATGTGGCCTGCATCTTGCAGGAGGTCAGACTAGATGATCATAATGGTCCCTTCTGATCTTGAATTCTATGATTCTATGATTCTATGATTCTATGAACCTCCATGGATTGACACTACTGGTGTAGGTCAGTGCCTCTGGCGTGACCCAGGGGGGTCCCCTTGGAGACACGGGGAGCACTGGCCTTGTGGGGAGGGTGTGACTGCTCCCTGTGAGTGAGACCAGCCTTGACCTGTGGCTAGTCTGTGTGCTGCAAAATGTAAATGGAAAACCTGAGCATTCAGTCCTCAAAGACACCAGCCTGGGGTTGTTGGGGGATGGTGGATAATGTTTCCACTCACATCTCTGGCCACACACACATCAGGGCTGCTCCCAGACATGCTACAAGAGACCACAGCCCATCCGGTTCCTCTGCTGCTCCCCCTGGGGAGGAGGGGACTGGAGGCACAGAGCCTCGGGGGTTCTCCTCGGAGGCCCAGACGCTGCTGCAGTGTCCCCTGGCTTAGTCACCAGTTCTCGCTCCCCATGATCTTGCTGTGGCTGCTCTGTAAGTTTGGGGAGAGCTCTCTGCCCATGGGCTGTGGGAGGTTGTGTCCAGGTTGTTGGGAGCAGAGGGAGAAGCAGGCTAATGGCGCTGCCTGGGCTGGGGAGATGTGGGGACCAGCCTGGGGACAGAACTCCATTAGAAATATTGAGTAGTTGAAATGGTGACTACACATGGCTATTTCACTGAGACCCAGACAATTAATTCATGTCAGAGTGAAAAGCTGGTTGTACATTCATGATGTGTGTTTCCTAGAGATGTCTGACATGATTTTCAATACTCTTCCAATGGTTGTTGTATCCTCCTGCTCTACATGCCATATAATATAATGCTCTGGTGAAGGCATCTGTCATAAACAGATAGTTAAGGGTTAAGGTCTCTTTTACCTGTAAAGGGTTAACAAGCTCAGTAACCTGATGAACACCTGAGCAGAGGACCAATCAAGGGACAAGATAATTTCAAATCTCTGTGGAGGGAAGTCTTTGTCTGTTTTCTTTGTTTGGCTTGCCGTTCTCTTTTTGGATCTAAGAGAGGCCAGACATATCTTCAACTTCTCCAAGTTTTCCTGAAGTATTTCCTACTATCCAGTATAGTGAGTATTAGAAAGGCGGATTAGTCTTATAATTAATTTCTGCATTTGCAATTGTGTGTTGGCTGGAGAAATATCTTTATTTCTGTTTGCTATTACTTTGATTATTCTGAGACAGAAGCGGGGAGAAGTCTCTCCAGTTTTATAAGATAGACCCTGTATTTTTTTCCATCCTGGTGTTACAAAGATAGTGTACTTTCTTTCTTTCTTTTAATAAAATCCTTTTCTTTTTAGAACTTGATTGATTTCTTCCCTTTTTTGGATTTTCAGGGGAAGGGAAGGGGGATAGGGAATCCCTTTTTGTTTGATTCAAGGTATCTTTCCCAAGGACTAGGGGAGGGGGAAGAAGGTGGGGGGGATGGATTTTTTCCCTTTGTGTTAAGATTCAAGGAGTTTGGATCTGTGTTCCCCAAGGAAAGTTTGGGGGAACAGGGAGTGTGCCAGGCACTAAAAACCTGGCTGGTGGCAGCTTTACCAGATCTAAACTAGGGTTTTAGTTTAGAGGAGTCCATGCAGGTCCCCATCTTGTGGACGCTAAAGTTCAAAGTGGGGAATAAACCTATGACATGGTAGGCAGCAGTTGGGATTTTTTAGGAACCAAAAGCCAGATTTTTTTTTCCTCCTTTGAGATGCTGGGCAAGCAGTGAAGGAGAGATACTCCGAAGGCAAACAGACAAAGGTTTTCTAATAAGCTTTGTTAGAAAGAGATTCCCACTGAGAGAGCATTAGCAATTGCTAGAAACAAGACAAACCAGGTTTTTTTGGTCTTCTCAGACAGCAAACACAGCTAACACCATTTGCAAATGAAAAGTTTTGTTTTCTTTGTATTCAGTTGGGAATAGAAAAGGTTAGCAAACTGTAAACCAAACAGCCTGAGCTAAAGCAACACAGTCAATTCACTGACTGCAGAGGGGTGTGGCCAGCACCAGAAAGCACAAACATGAGTACCAGTGAAACAGTTGACAAACTCGAACTGGCTAGGCTGCAAGCAGCAGAAAAAGACAAAGAACATCAAATAGAGATGGAACTAATTAATGCACAAATGGCCAGGGCAGAGGCTGACCCCAGGAGAGAAATGGAGTTAAAAGAAAAAGAACTGGAAATCCAGAAGCAGGCTCTGGAATTAGAAAAGGCTAAGCAGAATGTTCCAGCCAACCCCAACAACCCTTCTCCAGGCACTGTTCCCCATCCCAGGAAATTTCCCACCTACAAGGCAGGTGATGACACTGAGGCCTTCTTGGAAAATTTTGAAAGGACCTGCCATGGGTACAGCATCCCTGAAGACCAGTACATGATAGAGCTGAGGCCACAGCTCAGTGCACCTTTAGCAGAGGTGGCAGCTGAAATGCCTAAGGAAAACATGAACGATTATAAACTGTTTCAAAAAAAGGCCAGAATCAGAATGGGGCTAACACCTGAGCATGCCCGTCAGTGGTTTAGAGCCCTAAAGTGGAAACCAGAGGTGTCATTTCCCAGACACACCTACTACATTAAAAAGAATTGGGATACATGGATGTCAGGACTAAAGATTCAATCTCTAGAAGACCTGGCCCACCTGATGCTAATGGAACAGTTCTTAGATGGTGTTCCTGAGCAAATCAAATGGTACATCCTAGATGGAAAGCCCAAAGATGTAACAGAGGCAGGGGAGATTGGAGGCAGATGAGTGGACATAGCAGAAAAGAAAAAAGCTACTATCAAGGAGAGTGAATATAACAAGGGGCAAGCTGACAATAAACCCTACCACCGGGGGCCACCCAAGACCCCTGCTACAACCCAAGGAAAGCCCCAGACTACCTATAGTCCCACCTCACCAGTCTCCAGCAACCCACCTCGGCCCAGTGACCCGTCAGCTGGGCGATGTTTTAAATGTAATGAACTGGGACATATAAAGGCCAACTGCCCCAAGAACCCCAATCGAGTACAGTCCATTACACATCATCACACCAAGGATCCCCAGGCCCAGATATCTCTCAAATACCCCTGGAGCGCAGGGAAACCTTGAAAGTGGGTGGGAAGAAGGTTACCGCATGGAGAGACATGGGGGCACACATGTCAGTTATCCACCAGTCCTTAGTGGACCCAAAATTCATCAACCCAGAGGTCAAAATCACAATTTCTCCATTCATATCAAAATCTGTAACCTTACCTACAGCTGAATTGCCTGTCCAGTACAAGGGCTGGTCAGGAAAGTGGACTTTTGCTGTCTATGACAATTCTTCCATCCCCATGCTACTGGGAGAAGACTTGGCCAACCATGTGAAGCTGGCCAAGAGGGGGGGAGTGGTCACCCTCAGCCAGGACAAACAAACTTCCACTCCCATTCCTGTTCCTGAGCCATCCACCAGGGCCCCGTCTGTGTTACCAGAGACCCAGACAGAGGTGGTGGAACCGGATCCCATGCCAACAACTACAACAGCCATAGTACATCCAGTCCCAGACCCGGAACTGGAAGAACAACCAGCGGCAGCACCATTGCCAGCACTGACGCCAGCGCTTGCAACCCCATTGCCAGAGGGCGCCAGCGGGCCTGAACTGGCAGAAGCAGCAGACAACCCTACCCAAGAGGCTCAGCCAGAGCCTGAGATATCACCTAGTGCACCAGCAGAGCGGGTCACAGTCAACGGAAAGAACCTCATCACCTACATCGCTTCCAGAGGGACCAAGCCCAAGTCCACAGTCTACGGAAGAACTGGTGTCTCCAACCTCAAGGGAACAGTTCCAGACTGAGCAAGAAGCAGATGACAGCCTTGAGAAAGCTTGGGCAGCGGCACGGAGCAACCCACCGCCTCTCAGCTCTTCTAACCGATCCCGGTTTGTTGTAGAACAAGGACTTTTATACAAGGAGATTCTTTCTGGTGGACACCAGGAAGGCTGGCATCCTCAAAAACAGTTGGTAGTTCCAACTAAGTACTGGGAAAAGCTCTTAAGCTTGGCCCATGATCATCCCAGTGATCATTCCGGGGTGAACAGAACCAAAGACAGGTTGGGGAAGTCCTTCCACTGGGAGGGGATGGGCAAGGACGTTGCCAAGTATGTCCAGTCTTGTGAGGTATGCCAAGAGGTAGGAAAGCCCGAAGACCAGGTCAAGGCCCCTCTCCAGCCACTCCCCATAATTGAGGTCCCATTTCAGCAAGTAGCTGTGGATATTATGGGTCCTTTCCCAAAGAAGACCCCCAGAGGAAAGCAGTACATACTGACTTTCGTGGACTTTGCTACCAGATGGCCGGAAGCAGTAGCTCTAGGCAACACGAGGGCTAAAACTGTGTGCAAGGCCTTAACTGACATTTTTGCCCGGGTAGGTTGGCCCTCCGACATTCTTACAGATTCGGGAACAAATTTCCTGTCAGGGGCCATGAAAGACCTGTGGGAAGCTCATGGGGTGAATCACATGGTTGCCACCCCGTACCACCACCAAACCAATGGCCTGGTGGAGAGGTTTAATGGAACTTTGGGGGCCATGATCCGTAAATTCGTAAATGAACACTCCAATGATTGGGATCTAGTGTTGCAGCAGTTGCTGTTTGCCTACAGGGCTGTACCACATCCCAGTTTAGGGTTCTCACCATTTGAGCTTGTGTATGGCCATGAGGTTAAGGGGCCATTACAGTTGGTGAAGCAGCAATGGGAGGGGTTTACACCTTCTCCAGGAACTAACATTCTGGACTTTGTAAGCAACCTACAAGCACCCTCCGCCATTCTTTGGCCCTTGCTAAAGAAAACCTAAAGGATGCTCAAGCAGAGCAAAAGGCCTGGTATGATAGACATACCAGAGAGCGTTCCTTCAAAGTAGGAAACCAGGTTATGGTCATAAAGGCGCAACAGGCCCATAAGATGGAAACATCATGGAAAGAACCATTCACGGTCCAGGAGCGCCTGGGAGCTGTTAACTACCTCATAGCATTTCCTAATTCTTCCTTAAAGCCTAAGGTGTACCACATTAACTCTCTAAAGCCATTTTATTCCAGAAAATTACAGGTTTGTCAGTTTACAGCCCAGGAAGGAGATGACGCTAAGTGGCCTAAAGGTGTCTAACACGAAGGAAAAAGTAATGGTGGTGTGGAAAAGGTGAACCTCTCCACAACCCTGGAACGTCTACAGCAGCAACAGATCAAAGTAGCTTATAAACTCTATCGTAAAAGTTTCCCAAAATCAAATGGTTAAAAAGTGTTCTTAAAATGTGAAAAATCTTGTTGTTTACATACTTAGTAGTATATGTAATGGTGCATGGGTTTTATTAATCTGTTTATTTTAAAGTTCTAGAAAGAAATCACCGCCAGTGTGGTTCCCCACTGTCTGCGATTTGGGGGGCAGATAAACAGATAGTTAAGGGTTAAGGTCTCTTTTACCTGTAAAGGGTTAACAAGCTCAGTAACCTGATGAACACCTGAGCAGAGGACCAATCAAGGGACAAGATCATTTCAAATCTCTGTGGAGGGAAGTCTTTGTCTGTGTTCTTTGTTTGGGTTGCCGTTCTCTTTTTGGATCTAAGAGAGGCCAGACATATCTTCAACTTCTCCAAGTTTTCCTGAAGTATTTCCTACTATCCAGTATAGTGAGTATTAGAAAGGCGGATTAGTCTTATAATTAATTTCTGCATTTGCAATTGTGTGTTGGCTGGAGAAATATCTTTATTTCTGTTTGCTGTTACTTTGATTATTCTGAGAAAGAAGGGGGGAGAAGTCTCTCCAGTTTTATAAGTTAGACCCTGTAATTTTTTCCATCCTGGTGTTACAAAGATAGTGTACTTTCTTTCTTTCTTTTAATAAAATCCTTTTTTTTTTTTAGAACTTGATTGATTTATTCCCTTGTTTGGATTTTGAGGAAAAGGGAAGGGGGATAGGGAATCCCTCTTTGTTTGATTCAAGGTACCTTTCTCAAGGACTAGGGGAGGGGGAAGAAGGTGGGGGGAATGGATTATTTCCCTTTGTGTTAAGATTCAAGGAGTTTGGATCTGTGTTCCCCAGGGAAAGTTTGGGGGAACAGGAAGTGTGCCAGGCACTGAAAACCTGGCTGGTGGCAGCTTTACCAGATCTAAACTAGGGTTTTAGTTTAGAGGAGTCCATGCAGGTCCCCATCTTGTGGACGCTAAAGTTCAAAGTGGGGAATAAACCTATGACAGCATAACAGGCTCAAATATATAATGTACGCTTAGAGTGGCCTAGTGGTTGAGACACCCATTTCCCATTTAAAATGATGGATTTTTTAAATCCCCTAGACAGCTTTGAAAATTAGAGCCTGTAAATTTACTTAGATTGTAAACTCTTTGGGGTAGGAGCCATCTTTTTGTTGTGTGTTGGTACAGCCCCTAGCACAGTGGGGCCCTGGTCTATAACAGGCACTGATAGGTGCTACTGCAGTAGAGAGTACTAACAATACATACATTTTTACAATGCCCCATGTTCTGAGTTTCCAAGGGAATTATGGGGGAGAGGGGTTCTTTAAAATTAATGGTAATTTATTTATACTCAGATTATTGAAGTCAAGGAGAGTTTTTTCCATTGACTTCAACTGACTTCTGGTTAAACCCTCAAACTGTACTGAAGAGTTTATAATGCTCCTCTGCAACTATGCAGACTTTGCCATATTCCTAACTGAGTCTTTCCACCGATATCTGCGTCGATACCTATTAAACGTGCATTGATTGCGTCTTGATTATCAAATATTCTGGGAACTTTAATTAATCAAGTCTACAGAAAACAAGGTCATTAGAGAGGATCACAACTCAGACAATGTTTTCAAATTTGCAAATAAATGGGAAGATTTTAGCCAAATATTTGCTAATTTCCACCCTCCCCCAATTTTTCATCCACCCTTTCTTTCTCCATCTGTACAATGGAAGTACTGATACTGACTTCCAACAGAAAGGCTCTGATATTGAATAGAAATCTGAGAATAGTCTACATGAACTGGGAGACTTTGCAAAGAACCCCCTAATTAACATTACAAGGCTGTTCAATTGTTTTAGAGACAGACAGGAAGGAAAAAGTGACATTTCTCACTTCAAAAACCATTGTTACAAAGAAGTTTGTGCTTAAATGGATGACCTTTAAAATGTCACCCTTTCCACATCGCCACACCCCAGTAAGGAATCCCAGCTTTGCTAGTTTGGAAGGAAAACACCCTTTAATTTCTGAGGCCCTGCGCCTGCTATCACTTGTGCAATTACGTAACTTTACTCTTGTAATCCCATTGAAGATAATAGGGCTACTCCCAAGAGTTCAGCTGTGCATGTGCTTAAATGTCTGCAGGACCAGGGGGAAGAGTTCTGCATCATTTACTTAAGCTGTAAACTCTCCAGGGCAGTGACTGTCTTTTTATTCAGACTAGGTTTGGAAGGATTCGATTTGATCAGAAAAAGTCAATAAATGTTGATTTCACTGTACACTCACAGAAACCAATGAATACATATTTCCATCAGTAATAACAGAAATGTCTAGCTTGCAAAGTAAGAAAAGTGCATCTTGAGAACTTATTAGAGTTTGATTTTCGGACGTTTACTCAGTATATTTTGACATGGGATGTTGACAATTTGTGTTTTGACAGTTTGAATGCTTTTACTTTTGGAATCTCAGCATCTACTGCCATTAAATAATTATTGTCTGAACCCCCTATTGTTTGACACACTCCCATAATTTCCTGCAACTGTTAAAATTGAAATAGTAAAATTTGAAAAAAAAATGCTTAAGACTCCAAATTTTGTAAAACTGTAAAAATGTAATGATTAAAATTCCAAAAAAAATGCTTAAAATAAATATTGATATTATATTCTGAAATTACACAAAAATAAACATTAAATTCTGCTTAAACTAATTATGACTGTGTTCAGCATCTGGTACACAGAGTTGGAGTTTCTAGGCGATACTGTAACAAATATATTGTTGTTGTTATTATTATTATTATTACTAATAATAATAGTTGAAATTGGTATGTTGTGCAAGCAAAATATGAAATATCTACTAAAGGCCAAATCCTTCAAACTCTCAGTAGTGAGTGCTCATTCGTCTTGTTCAGTGAGTCGAGGTTTTCAGAATTCAGCCTTTAGGTCCGTAGCTGCACATGGCTGTGACGCCATCGCTTGGGACTTTAGAAATTGTTCTGAGAAAGGGGACGCCCAGCCTGGGATTGTTGTTGTTAATGCCCAGCCTGGGATTCCAAGATTTTGGGGTGAATTTCTGACTCTGCCATGGAGTCTCTGTGTGACCCCTGCATCGCTCTGTGCCTCAGTCCCCACCTGTTACAGGGGGATAATTATACTCCCCCATCTCACCAGACTCCGTTCATTAACATTTGGTGCTTAGACACCATGATCTCTCAATGGACAGAGATGCCCAAACCCTAGAGAATATTCTGCTCTGCCCATGGCAGGGGATGGACAAGATGGTCTAATACTACATGTCTCCTACTGCTGTGAACACTGTGTGATCCTGTAAGCCACGGTGTGCTGAGCGTATGGGAGGGGCAGTTAAGATCCTGCTGTGAGATCTGGGTGTGAAGACCCCGCACCAGCATGGATCTCACTGCAGGGCAGGGGTTTCAGATTGCTTGGAATTTCTGAGTATTATTTATTTAAATGTCACCGTTAGCATTTCCCCAGCGCAGGCTAGTTATTGTTAGAGATGCCCTGTCTGCTACTCACCATCTCTGATGTTTGGTGCAGGTGCTGGAGTCACAGGCCAGGAGTTCTGCAGCTCCCCAGGTGAGTGAGAGCACAATTGACATGGGAAGGAAAAGAATGGCAGAGCAAGGAACGAATTTCCCAGGCCCTTGCAATGGGAGGAGATGGGGGGGGGGTAGAAACCTTCTGTGCAATCCCTGACTGAAATCCTGTTCATTAAGCAGCACCTGGAACTTCTGGCAGTGGTCGAACATAAATATTAATGAAAAGGAAACGTGTTTGGGACAGATTCTCAGATGACGTAAGCTGATGTAACTTTACACCCATTGGGGGATCTGGCCTACTGTCTCCAGTGGAGCAACACCAATGTATAAGATTGTCTGGCCCAATATAGCAGGGATTCAGACCTACAGCTAAAACAGACTAAACAGGCAAGTCTGACATGTCTGGGTGGATGAATTAAAGCAGGGCATTGCCTCAAATTTGCTGTTTTAAATTCCATATTTCTGTGAATTCCCAAGTGCATAGACCCTTCTCCTTTTACCAGTGAATACATTTCTCATCTCAGTGATTGCTAATGCCCAGCTCCCTGTCATTCCCCTCTCAGGCACACACATCCATGTCTCTTTGTTGTTCCAGGTAATCTCCCTGCACCTAAGTTGTTCCTGAATACGACGTCAGCTCAGGAGGGGGACCCAGTTTTAGTCCGATGTGCATATCTTCCAAAGTATAATGTTACCAAAGTTATTTTCTGTAAGGATGGGGTGGAGTTTTCAAGCCAAATATTCAAACCAGAACAAATTAGTTCTACATTGCTCCTTACAACCTCCATGAAGAGTGCAGGGCGTTATTCCTGTGGGTATCAGCACAAGGATGAGAAAAACCAGGTGACCAGTTCCAACCACAGTGCCCCCTTGCAACTGATGGTCACAGGTGAGCATCTGTAAGCGTCACAGTGTGGGCAGGGGAAAGGGCTGAAATGGAAGGTATCTGGCATTTAGTAGATTATTCTGTGCTACCACTCCCCCAACCAGCCATATCAGGCTTGTTTGTAACATTTTCTGCCCCCAAAGCTATGCCTTCAGTAGGAAATCAGCCATGTTCTGCACTAGAATCAACTAACTTGAGGTAAAACTGCAGTGAAGACAGGGCAGTTTGGAGATGTGACATGTGTTAGCAGGCCGAGTTATGGCTACGGGGAAGCCAGATGTGTAAAGGTATCATGGTAGATGCAGACCTCACTTTTACTCATTCTCAGCTAGGACACTGTGATATTTCCTGTGTTTATTGACCAGACAGAAAGGCTCCCCCCGATGGCAGCAGTGTCACTGATCGACCTGAGAATACTCCACCTCACAAAGGTGAGTGACTGTATTTACTACGGGCCTGATTCCACAGAGCACATTGGGTTCAGAGCCCTTGAAAATATCACCTTCAGTGCCCGATCTACAGCCTATCACAGAAACTGGGCAACAAAATGACAGAAGACATTGAATGAACATTGGAGAAGATAATCCTGAATATTTTGTGATCTTTGGTGTAAAGTGGCCATCTATCACAAGGGCAAGCTCGCCTGGGTGGCAAGATAGATGGGAGAGCCCAAGGGGACAGTCTGTGACTCCATGAGAAGGCTGGATAGTGCCTGAGGAGTTTATACTTGTTACTGGGCTGGCAAAATTTAAGTATAGAACTCGCAATCTATTTGGAGTTTGTGCTCTGCTTCTTAACAATCTGCTCTGAGATTGGTATTCTGGCTTGCGAGCCATGTAGTGTGACATTTACACCTAATTACCAGTCTGAATTTGTCTAGCTTCCACTTCTAGCCATTGGATCTTGTTATATCATTTCTGTTTGATTGAACAGCCCATTATTAAACATCTTCCCCATTGTAGATACCTACAGACTGTAAACAAATCACCCCTTAACCCTCTCTTTTTTAAGCTACATACATTGAGCTTCTTGAGTCTCTCCCTGTAAGGCAGGTTTTCTGATCCTTTAATCAGTCTCATGATTCTTCTCCAAACCCACTCCAATTTATCTTTGTCTTTCTTGAATTGAGGGTATCAGAAATAGACCCTATATTCCAGCAGTGGTCTCACCATTACTCTTCCTCAGGATTCCCCTGTTTATGCATCCCAGGATTGCATTATCCCTTTTGGCCACAGCATTGAACTGGGAGCTCAGGTTCAGTTGATTCTCCTTCACAACCCTCAAATATTTTCAGAGTCACTGCTTCCCAGGACCCTGTAAGTAAGGCCTGAATTCTGTTCCTAGTGGTATGTGTTACACTTAGTCCAGGGTTTCTCAAACAGAGGTCGCTGTTTGTGAAGGGAAAGCCCCTGGCGGGCTGGACCGCTGCCCCAGGCCAATGGGGGCTGCTGGAAGTGGAGGCGATCGGCCGGACCTGCGGATGGGGAAGGTAAACACACCAGCCTGGCCTGCCAGGGGCTTTCCCTACACAAGCGGCGACCCCTGTTTGAGAAACCCTGACTTAGCCACATTAAAACACCTATTGTTTGCTTGATCCCAGTTTACCAAATGCTCTAGGTCGCTCTGAATTATGTACCATTATATACCACTCCCCCAAATTTTGTGTCCTCTGCAGGGGCGGCTCCAGGCACCAGCACACCAAGCACATGCCTGGGGCGGCAAGCCACAGGGGGCACTCTGCCGGTCGCCACAAAGGTGGCAGGCAGGTTGCCTTGGGTGGCTTGCCTGTGGAGAGTCCGCTGGTCCCGCGGCTTCAGTGGACCTCCTGCAGGCAAGCCGCCGAAGGCAGCCTGCCTGCCGTGCTTGGGGCGGCAAAATACCTAGAGCTGCCCCTGGTCCTCTGCAAACCTGGTCCTCTGCAAACTTTATCAGTGAGGATTTTATGTGTTTATGATTTTATGACATGGAGGGTTCTCCAGCACTTGGAGTTTGTAAGTCAAAATGGTAGTGTCTAAAAGACATGCTCTAACTCAACCCTAAGCTTTGGGCAGGATGCAGGGGTCAGTGGGTGAGATTCTCTGCCTTGTGTAATGCAGAGAGTCAGAGCAGAGGAACACAATTGTCCTTCTTGGCCTTAACCTCCATAGATCTATGGGACCCGGGCTGTGCAAACACGCCATTGGGAGACCAAGATTCAAGGCACATTTTAAAGATGTGCAATAAATAAAACGAGCAAGAGTAGATGAAGGAGAGAGCCAAATAGGAGCTGCCTGTAAACTAACACAAACAGAGCTGTGGTTATTGACCTGTCTAGGGACTCGCTCTGTCTGTGCTATATACAGAGCCAGAAACCCAGCCACAGGCCCCTCCCCATCTGTGCTCATGGCATTATCAGAAGTGTTTGAAGTGCAGGATCCTTTCCCCTCACTGACCCCGTCCCCATGTCCCCGGCTGCACTAGCAGCTCAGAGTAGCGTGTGCCGTGTGACTCAGTGCCGTGTGTATAGCACTGCAGACCCAGAGTGATGCTGTTCCCCTGAGGCAGAGACCTCCCCATTCACCTTCTGCTGTGCTCACTTTTATGGGGGGGGACAGTTCCTGTGCTGCATTCTCAGCAGGGCGGACGGCTGAGAGCAGCACCTCCATCCCCTGCACCTTGTCCCAGCCAACGCGGATGTCATGGGACTCTGGCAGAGAATCACTGAGCCAGGCTGTCTCCTCATGGAGAGGCATTGTAAACTGCACCTGCTGGCCCCAAAGTCACCTTACGTGGGGTCCTGGCATAGGGGAGTGGTCTGGGAAAGGGGGCAGAGCCAGGACATTCCTCTGCCCAGCCAATCCCTGGCTGCTGTATCACCCTGAACTTGGAGAGGGGGAGTGGCTTGGGAATGGGGGCGTGGTCAGTACTTTCCTGAAGCCATCCAATCCCCAGCTGCTGTATCATCCCCAGCCAATGAGAGTACTCTACAGAGGTCACATGTCCCATATTAGCAGCAAAGCCCTGTTTTCCATGAGACGCCCGAACACCTGGGATGTGCCAGTTTATCGTTTCCTTCCTGCAAATGTCTGGTTGCTTTACAGCTGCACAGTGTCTGTCCAATCTGTGTGCCTGGGCTGAGCGGGACTGACTCTGTGTGACAGGGACACATGGCCCCTGGAGGGACGCTTGGGGCCTGGGCTGAGGGTGGGAATTGAAGAGCAGTGGATGAGGGCTGATGACTAGAGTGGGGCTAGATGTCAGAGCCCAGGTTAATGTCACTCGCTCAGTGGTTGCTGATAAACTCACCCACACGCTAAGCTTCTGCTCTGGGCACAATGTGGTTGGGAGGCTGTGCAGACCAGAGCTCTGCGGACAGGCACCAGCTCATGCAAACCACATGCCCCAGTGTGTCCTGTCTGAGTATTTCACGATCCTAAGAAATTGCCCCTGGGAAAATCCTCCAGTTTGTGATGCTGAACCTCCATGGATTGACACTACTGGTGTAGGTCAGTGCCTCTGGTGTGATCCAGGGCTTTCCCCTTGGAGACACGGGGAGCACTGGCCTTGGGGGGAGGGTGTGACTGCTCCCTGTGAGTGAGACCAGCCTTGGCCTGTGGCTAGTCTGTGTGCTGCGAAATGTAAGTGGCAAATCTGCGCATTCAGTCCTCAAACACACCAGCCTGGGGTTGTGGGGGATGGTGGATTATGTTTCCACTCACATCTCTGGCCACACACACACATCAGGGCTGCTCCCAGACATGCTACAAGAGACCACAGCCCATCCGGTTCCTTTGCTGTTCCTCCTCGGGAGGAGGGGACTGGAGGCACAGAGCCTCGGGGGTTCTCCTCGGAGGCCCAGATGCTGCTGCAGAGTCCCCGGGCTTAGTCACCAGCTCTCGCTCCCCATGATCCTGCTGTGGCTGCTCTGTAAGTTTGGGGAGAGCTCTTTGCCCATGGGCTGGGGGAGGTTGTGTCCAGGTTGTTGGGAGCAGAGGGAGAGGCAGGCTAATGGTTCTGCCTGGGCTGAGGAGATGTGCGGACCAGCCTGGGGTCAGAACTCCATTAGAAATATTAAGTCGTTGAAATGGTGACTACACACGGCTATTTCACTGAGCTCCAGACAATTAATTCATTCAGAGTGAAAAGCTGGTTGTACATTCATGATGTGTGTTTCCTAAAGATGTCTGACATGATTTTCAATACTCTTCCAATGGTTGTTGTATCCTCCTGCTCTACATGCCATATAATATAATGCTCTGGTGAAGGCATCACAGGCTCATATATATAATGTACGCTTAGAGTGGCCTAATAGTTGGTTAAAATTATGGATTTTTTAAATCCCCTAGACATCTTTGAAAATTATAGCCTGTAAATTTACTTAGATTGTAAACTCTTTGGGGTAGGAGCCATCTTTTTGTTGTGTGTTGGTACAGCCCCTAGCACAGTGGGGCCCTGGTCTATAACAGGCACTGATAGGTGCTACTGCAGTAGAGAGTACTAACAATACATACATTTTTACAATGCCCCATGTTCTGAGTTTCCAAGGGAATTATGGGGGAGAGGGGTTCTTTAAAATTAATGGTAATTTATTTATACTCAGATTATTGAAGTCAAGGAGAGTTTTTTTCCATTGACTTCAACCGACTTCTGGTCAAACCCTCAAACTGTACTGAAGCCTTTATAATGCTCCCCTGCAACTATTCAGACTTTGTCATATTCCTAACTGAGTCTTTCCACCGATACCCGCGTCAAGACCTATTAAACGTGCATTGATTGTGTCTTGATTATCAAATATTCTGGGAACTTTAATTAATCAAGTCTGCAGAAAACAAGGTCATTAGAGAGTATCACAACTCAGACAATGTTTTCAAATTTGCAAATAAATGGGAAGATTTTAGCCAAATATTTGCTAATTTCCACCCTCCCCCAATTTTTCATCCACCCTTTCTTTCTCCATCTGTACAATGGAAGTACTGATACTGACTTCCAACAGAAAGGCTCTGATATTGAATAGAAATCTGAGAATAGTCTACATGAACTGGGAGACTTTGCAAAGAACCCCCTAATTAACATTACAAGGCTGTTCAATTGTTTTAGAGACAGACAAGAAGGAAAAAGTGACATTTCTCACTCACAAGAGTTCAGATATCATAGAATCATAGAATCATAGCATTCGAGATCAGAAGGGACCATTATGATCATCTAGTCTGACCTCCTGCAAGATGCAGGCCACATAAGCCGATCCACCCACTCCTTAAGCAAGCAAACCCTGCCCCATGCTTCGGAGGAAGGCGAATAACCTCCAGGGCCACTGCCAATCTACCCTGGAGGAAAATTCCTTCCCGACCCCAAATATGGCGGTCAGCTGAACCCCGAGCATGCGGGCAAGACTCTCCAGCCATACCCTCTGGAAAAAGGCTAACAATATCCTATCATTGACCCATTGTACTAATTACCAGTGTGGCACTTAATTGACCTATAGACTAAGCCCGTTATCCTATCATACCATCTCCTCCATAAACTTATCTAGCTTAATCTTAAAGTCATGGAGGTCCTTCGCCCCCACTGTTTCCTTCGGTAGGCTGTTCCAGAATTGCACTCCTCTGATGGTTAGAAACCTTCGTCTAATTTCAAGCCTAAATTTCCTGACTGACAATTTATATCCGTTTGTCCTCGTGTCCACATTAGCACTGAGCTGAAATAATTCCTCTCCTTCCCTGGTGTTTATCCCTCTGATATATTTAAAGAGTGCAATCATATCTCCTCTTATCCTTCTTTTGGTTAAGGAAAACAAACCGAGCTCCTCAAGTCTCCTTTCATACGACAGGCTTTCCATTCCTCGGATCATTCTAGTAGCCCTTCTTCTTACCCGTTCCAGTTTGAATTCATCCTTCTTAAACATGGGAGACCAAAACTGCACACAATACTCCAAATGAGGTCTCACCAACGCCTTATATAACGGGACTAGCACCTCCTTATCCCTACTAGAAATACCTCGCCTAATGCATCCCAAGACCGCATTAGCTTTTTTAACGGCCACATCACATTGCCTACTCAGTCATCCTACGATCAACCAGGACTCCTAGGTCCTTCTCCTCCTCCGTTACTTCCAACTGGTGCGTCCCCAGCTTATAACTAAAGTTCCTGTTAGTCATCCCTAAATGCATAACCTTACACTTCTCACTATTGAATTTCATCCTGTTACTAATACTCTAGTTTACAAGGTCATCCAAATCTCCCTGGAGGATATCCCAATCCTTTTCCGAATTGGCAATACCTCCCAACTTGGTGTCATCCGTAAACTTTATCAGCCCACTCCTACTCTTGGTTCCCAGGTCAGCGATAAATAGATTGAATAAAATCGGACACAAAACCGAACCTTGAGGAACTCCACTGGTAACCCCCCTCCAACCCGACAGTTCCCCCTTCAATACGACCCTCTGCAGTCTCCCCTTTAACCAGCTCCTTATCCACCTCTGGATTTTCATTTCGATCCCCATCTTTTCCAATTTAACCAGTAATTCCTCATGCGGTACCGTATCAAACGCCTTACTGAAATCAAGATATATTAGATCCACCGCATTTCCCTTGTCTAAAAAATCTGTTACTTTCTCAAAGAAGGAGATCAGGTTGGTTTGGCACAATCTACCTTTTGTAAATCCATGCTGTAATTTGTCCCAGTTGCCATCGGCCTCATGCTCCGTAACCACTCTCTCCTTTAAAATTTTTTCCATGATTTTGCATACTACAGATGTTAAACTAACAGGCCTGTAGTTACCCGGGTCACTTTTTTTCCCCTTCTTGAATATAGGAACTACATTAGCTAATCTCCAGTCAAACGGTACAATCCCCGAGTTTAGAGATTTATTAAAAATCATCGCTAACGGGCTTGCAATTTCACTCGCCAATTCACTTAATATTCTAGGATGAAGATTATCCAGGCCCCCCGATTTACTTCCGTTTAGCTGTTCAAGTTTGGCTTCTACCTCAGATTCCGTAATGTCTACCTCCATATCTTCATTCCTATCAGTCCCTCTACCACTATTCCTTAGCCCTTCATTAGCCTCATTAAAGACCGAGGCAAAATATTCGTTCAGATATTGTGCCATTCCAAGATTATCCCTAATCTCCACTCTGTTTAAAGTTTTAAGCAGTCCCACTTCTTCTTTCTTGGTTTTCTTCCTATTTATATGGCTAAAAAACCTTTTGCTATTGGTTTTAATCCCCTTTGCTAGGTCCATCTCCACCCGGCTCTTTGCCTTTCTCACTGCTTCCCTACACCCTCTGACCTCAATAAGCTAGGTTTCTTTGCTAATCCCTCCCATTTTCCACTCCTTGTACGCTTTCTGTTTTTTCTTAATGACCCCTCTAAGATGCTTGCTCATCCAGCTCGGTCTAAAACTGCTACCTACGAGCCGTTTTCCCTTTCTCGGGATACATGCCTCTGACAACTCCTGCAATTTACGCCTAAAGTAACCCCAGGCGTCATCTGCCTTTAGATCCCTAAATATGTTAGTCCATCTGCTACTCTTAGGATCCTTTTCAACCTCAGGTCCACATCCCGTATTTTAGCGCCCGGTAGACAGCACACCCTTCTGTTCTCCGGATCGGCCCTGGTCACAGGCCTGTCCAACCTTCTCAGTATGGAATCCCCAATCACGTAGACCTGCCTTTGCTGGGGGACAGTGCGGTCCTCTAACCTATCCTCCGTCCCCCCTGGTTGCAAGCTCCTTCCATTCCTATCATCCCTTGTGGTTCCCCTTAAGCCATCCTGTATCCTCCCTGGGCCCAAACTTGGTGCTGCCTCCATAGACTCCTCTTCTCTTTCTATCGGACTGGCCGCTCTTCTCTTTTTCCTTGGCCTTCCACCGTCAGGTACCGTCTGCTTTACCCCTTCTTCATTCTCCAGACCTTCGAACCTGTTCCTTAGCTCTATTTCCCCCTCACTGGCTCTCCTTTTTCTTGGTCTGCTTCTCACGGTCACATGCTTCCACCGCCCATCTTCCTCATCCGGCGGTCCCCCCTCGCTGGCCTCAGCCCCTGCTTCCCCCTGTGCCCTTGGGCATTCCCCTTCGGTCACTGCTTGCCATTGCTCCATCAGCTGCTCGAACCCCCTTCTATTATCTACCAGGGTTACTACCTGCAGCTCTAGGCCCTGGATCTTTTCCTCCAGCAGCTCTATTAGGCGGCACTTCATGCATACATAGTACTGTTCTGGGTCCCCCGCTAGGATGATGTACATACCTGCGGTATGTAGATCAAGGGAGACTATGCTGCATGCTCTCATCCTCGGTGTATCATCCGCTGCTTGGCTCATGGCTGCGGCTGTCTCAGCCTCGCTCGGCGTTCTTACGTGGGGAACACGGAAGACACAGCGCCGCCCCATTCCACCTCCCCCTGTAAACTCCCACGCAAACTCCCCTGTTCGCCGCCCTGTTTGCTGGCTCCTGTGCCGCTGCTCGCAGCTGTGCCGCTGCCTGGCTGGGCGGCCGCTTTTATAGGCCCCTCCTCAGCCTAGCTCCGCCCCCTACTCAGGGCTCCGCTGCCCGCTCAGCAGTCTGCCCCGACGGGCCTCTACAGATAGATACAAGCACTACAAAGACAGATGCAAATCCACAAAGACAAATGCAAATCCAAATACCTGCTCCTCCAATGGGAACTCTCCCACGCAAACTCCCCTGTTCGCCGCCCTGTTTGCTGGCTCCTGTGCCGCTGCTCGCAGCTGTGCCGCTGCCTGGCTGGGCGGCCGCTTTTATAGGCCCCTCCTCAGCCTAGCTCCGCCCCCTACTCAGGGCTCCGCTGCCCTCTCAGCAGTCTGCCCCGACGGGCCTCTACAGATAGATACAAGCACTACAAAGATATGCATGTGCTTAAATGTCTGAAGGACCAGGGGGTAGAGCTCTGCATCATTTACTTAAGCTGTTAACTCTCCAGGGCAGTGACTGTCTTTTTATTCGGACTAGGTTTGGAAGGATTCAATTTGATTAGATAAAGTCAATAAATGTCGATTTCACTGTACACTCACAGAAACCGATGAATACATATTTCCATCAGTAATAACAGAAATATGTAGCTGGCAAAGTAAGAAAAGTGCATCTTGAGAACTTATTAGAGTTTAATTTCCAGATCTTTACTCTGTATATTTTGACATGGGATGTTGACAATTTGTGGTTTCACAGTTTGAATGCTTTTACTTTTGGAATCTCAGCATCTGCTGTCATTAAGTAATAATTGTCTGAACCCCTATTGTTTGACAACCCCCCATAATTTCCTGCAACTGTTAAAACTGAAATAGTAAAATTTGAAAAAAATGCTTAAAACTCTTAATTTTGTAAAACTGTAAATATGTAACAATTAAAATTGCAAAAAAATGCTTAAAATAAACGTTGAGATTATATTCTGAAATTACAGAAAAATAAATATTAAATTCTGCTTAAACTAATTATGACTGTGTAAAGCATCTGGCACACAGAGTTGGAGTTTCTAGGTGATACTGCAACATATATATAATTGTTGTTATCATTATTATTATTATTAATAATAATAATAATTGTTGACATTGGTATGTTCTGCAAGCAAAATATGAAATTTCTACTAAAGGCCAAATCCTTCAAACTCTCAGTAGTGAGTGCTCACTGGTCTCGTTCAGTGAGTCGAGGTTTTCAGAATTCAGCCTTTAGGTCCGTAGCTGCACATGGCTGTGACCCCATCGCTTGGGACTTTAGAAATTGTTCGGAGAAAGGGGACGCCCAGCCTGGGATTGTTGTTGTTAATGCCCAGCCTGGGATTCCAAGAGATCTAGAGTGAATTTTGGACTTTGCCATGGAGCCTCTGTGTGACCCCTGCATTGCTCTGTGCCTCAGTCCCTACCTGTTACAGGAGGATAATTATACTCCCCCATCTCACCAAACTCCATTCATTAACATTTGGTGCTTAGACGCCATTGTGGTGGAGCACAGACAGAGATGCCCAAACCCTAGAGAATATTCTGCTCTGCCCATGGCAGGGGATGGACGAGATGGTCTAATACTACACGTCTCCTACTGCTGTGAATACTGTGTGATCCTGTAAGCCACGGTGTGCTGAGCGTATGGGAGGGGCAGTTAAGATCCTGCCGTGAGATCTGGGTGTGAAGACCCTGCGCCAGCATGGATCTCCCTGCAGGGCAGGGGCCTCAGATTGCTTGGATTTTCTGAGTATTATTTATTTAAATGTCACCGTTAGCATTTCCCCAGCACAGGCTAGTTATTGTTAGAGACGCCCTGTCTGCTACTCACCATTTCTGCTGTTTGGTGCAGGTGCTGGGGTCACAGGCCAGGAGTTCTGCAGCTCCCCAGGTGAGTGTACGAACACAATTGACAAAGGAAGGAAAAGAACGGCAGAGCAAGTAACAAATTGTCTAGGCCCTTGCAATGGGAGGAGATGGGAGGGCAGAAACCTTCTGTGCAATCCCTGCCTGAAATCCTGTCTATTAAGCAGCATATGGAACTTCTGGCAGTGGTCGAACATAAATATTAGTGAAAAGGAAACGTGTTTGGGACAGATTCTCAGATGACGTAAGCTGATGTAACTTTATTGACTCCAATGGAGGGGGCCACTTTACACCTGCTGGGGGATCTGGCCTACTGTCTCCAGTGGAGCAACACCAATGTATAGAATTGTCTGGCCCAATATAGCAGGGATTCAGACCCACAGCTAAAACAGACTAAACAGGCAAGTCTGACATGTCTGGGTGGATGAATTAAAGCAGGGCGTTGCCTCAAATTTGCTGTTTTAAATTCCATATTTCTGTGAATTCCCAAGTGCATAGACCCTTCTCCTTTTACCAGTCAATACATTTCTCATCTCAGTGATTGCTAACGCCCAGCTCCCTGTCATTCCCCTCTCAGGCACATGCATCCATGTCTCTTTGTTGTTCCAGGTAATCTCCCTGCACCTACGTTGTTCCTGAATATGACGTCAGCTCAGGAGGGGGACCCAGTTTTAGTCCGATGTGCACATCTTCCAAAGTATAATGTTACCAAAGTTATTTTCTGTAAGGATGGGGTGGAGTTTTCAAGCCAAATATTCAAACCAGAACAAATTAGTTCTGCATTGCTCCTTATGACCTCCATGAAGAGTGCAGGGAGCTACTCCTGTGGGTATCAGCACAAGGATGAGAAAAACCAGGTGACCAGTTCCAACCACAGTGCCCCCTTGCAACTGACAGTCACAGGTGAGCATCTGTAAGCGTCACAGTGTGGGCAGGGGAAAGGGCTGAAATGGAGGGTATCTGGCATTTAGTAGATTATTCTGTGCTACCCCTCCCCCAACCAGCCATATCAGGCTTGTTTGTAACATTTTCTGCCCCCAAAGCTGTGCCTTCAGTAGGAAAACAGCCGTGTTCTGCACTAGAATCAACTAACTCGAGGTAAAACTGCAGTGAAGACAGGGCAGTTTGGAAATGTCACATGTGTTAGCAGGCCGAGTTATGGCTATGGGGGAGCCAGACGTGTAAAGGTATCATGGTAGATGCAGACCTCACTTTTACTCATTCTCAGCTAAGACACTGTGATATTTCCTGTGTTTATTGACCAGACAGAAAGGCTCCCCCTGATGGCAGCAGTGTCACTGATCGGCCTGAGAATACTCCACCTCACAAAGGTGAGTGACTGTATTTACTACGGGCTGATTCCACAGAGCACATTAGGTTCAGAGCCCTTGAAATTCTCACCTTCAGTGCCCGATCTACAGCCTATCACAGTAACTGGGCAACAAAATGACAGAAGAAATTGAATGAACATTGGAGAACATAATCCCAATTATAAATAGAGAATGAAGAGCTCTAAATTAGCTGTTACCACTCAAGAATGAGATCTTGGAGACATCATGGATAGCTTCCTGAAAATATCTGCTCAGTGCTCAGCAGCAGTCAGAAAAGAAAACAGAATGTTAGGATCCATTAGGAAAGGGGTAGAAAATAAGGCAGAAAATACCATAATGCCAGTATATAAATCCATGATGCAACCACACCTTGAATACTGCGTGCAGTTCTGGTCAATACATCTCAGAAAATATATATTAGAATTGGGAAAATCTAGAGAAGGGCAACAAAAATGATTAATGGTATGGAACAACTTCCATGTGAGGAGAGAGTAAAAAGCTGGAATTTTTCAGTTTAGAAAAGAAACGATTAAGGTGAGATTTTATAAAGGTCAGTAAAATTTTGAATGTTTGGGAGAAAGTGAATAAGGAAGTGTTATTTACCCCTTCACACAACAAAAGAACCAGGGGTCAGCTGATGAAATTGATAGGCAGCAGTTTTAAAAGAAACACAAGGAAGTACTTAGTATCAGAGGGGTAGCCGTGTTAGTCCAGAAGTACTTGTTCACCCAACACAAAGGCAACCTGTGAATTTCATTGGCAGGAGATGTTGTGAAAGCCAAAATTATAACTGGGTTTAAAAAAGAATTAGATAAAATAAAAATTAAAATATATGGAGATATACCTATCTCATAGAACTGGAAAGGACCCCAAAGGTCATTGAGTCTAGCCCCCTGCCTTTGCTAGCAAGGCCAAATACTGATTTTGACCCAAATCCCTAAGTGGCCCCCTCAAGGATTGAAATCCTAACACTGGATTTAGCAGGTCACTGCTCAAAGCACTGAGCTTTGCCTAGGTTCATGAAGGAGATGTCCATCAATGGCTATTGCACAAGATGGTCAGGGACGCAACCCCATATTTTGGGTTGCAGACTGACATTTATTATGACAGTAAAGCTTCCAGCACAATGAGACCTGACCCGTATTTGGCCTTTAGGTGCTAGTATGACTGTTAATTCTTATTATTACACCAGATTGGGATCTGGCCCAGTGTGTCTGAGGCTCCTCTGGAGAGACATGATCTAGGTATCCATAGCAGTTCTGTCTCTAGGATGATCTCCGCTTGGTTGGCCACTAAGTTGTTAAATGTCCCTGATATTGTCAGTGTTTATTGCCCAGGACGGAAGCTGATTCCAAGCCCCACCCCCAGCCCCGAGGATCCACCGTCTCAGGCAGGTGAGTGACTGCATCCCGACCTGATTCCCACAGTGCCCAGCATGCTGAGAGCATACTGGGTTCTAAGCTCTCCAGAATCTCACCCTGAGTGCCTGACCCACAGCCCATTGGCATCCATGGGACCCTGGCACAAGTTCAATGGTCTGTGGATCAGGACCGAATGACGGGCTTCTCCCAAGTTATATGGGATGAACAGATGTTGCATCCTAGGCCTGTCCCTGAGCAGCCCTCATCCAACCTGCCCCACAACAGGGTGCAGGTGAGGGTGATGAGGCAGACAGAGATGGCCCAAACCCTAGAGAATATTCTGCTCTGGCCATGGTGGGGGACGGACCAGAAGATTTAACACCACACATCTCTTACTGCTGTGATCACTGTGTGATCCCATAAGCCATGGAGTGATGAGTGTATTGGAGGGACAGTCAGGATCCCGATCCTGCCATCAGATCTGGGTGTGAAGATCCCACTCCAGCGTGGGTCTCACTGCAGGGCAGGGACCTCTGATTGTTTCGATTTTCTGACTGTTATTTGTTTGAATGTCAATGTAAGCATTTCCCCAGAGCAGGCTATTCAGTGTTATTCATTGCTATTCACCATCTCTGCTGTTTGGTGCAGGTGCTGGGGTCACAGGCCAGGAGTTCTGCAGCTCCCCAGGTGAGTGTGTGAGCACAAGACATGGGAAAGAAGAGAAAGGAACAAAATTCCCCGTCCCTTGTAATGGGGGGAGATGGGAGGGGAGAAACCTTTTGCACGATCTTTGCCTGAAACCCCGTTATTAAGCAGTAAATGGAACTTCTCGCAGTGGCTGACAATAAATGTTTGGGGGCAGATTCTCTGATGCTGTAATTTGGTGTAGCTTTGTTGACTCATGGGGTGTGAGACATAGAATCAACGCAGATTAGGGTTGGAAGAGACTTCAAGAGGTCATTTAGTCTAACCCCCTGCTCAAAGCAGGACCAAATCCAACTAAATCATCTCAGCCAGTGCTTTGTCAAGCCTGGCCTTAAAAACCTCTAGGGATGGAGATTACACCACCTCCCTATGTAATCCATTCCAGTGCTTCACCACCCTCCTAATGACTAGACCTCCCTCACTGCAACTTGAGACCATTGCTCCTTGTTCTGTCATCTGCCACCACTGAAAACAGCCGAGCCTAATCCTCTTTGGAACCCTCCTTCAGGTAGTTGAAGGCTGCTATGAAATCCCTCTTCACTATTCTATTATGCAGACTAAATAAGTCCAGTTCCCTCAGCCACTCCTCATAAATCATGTGCCCCAGCCCCCTAATTATTTTCATTGCCCTCCACTGGACTCTTTTTAATTTGTCCACATTCTTTCTGTAGTGGGAGGCCCAAAACTGGACACAGTACTCCAGATGTGACCTCACCAGTGCCAAATATAGGGGAATAATCACTTCCCTCGATCTGCTGGCAATGCTTCTACTAATGCAGCCCAATAGGCCGGTAGCCTTCTTGGTAATAAGAGGACATTGTTGACTTGTATCCAATTTCTCATCCACTGTAATCCCCAGGTCCTTTTCTGCAGAACTGCTCCTTAGCCATTCAGTCCCCAGTCTGTAGCAGTGCATGGGATTCTTGTCCTAAGTGCAGAACTCTGCACTTGTCTTTATTAAAACTCATCAGATTTCTTTTGTCCCAATTCTCCAATTTGTCTAGGTCACTCTGGACCCTATCCCTACCCTCCAGTGTATCTACCTCTCCCCCCACAGCTTAGTGTCATCTGTGAACTTGCAGAGGGTGCAATCCATCCTATCATCCAGATCATTAGTGAAGACACTGAACAAAACCAGCCCCAGGACCAATGCCTGGAGTACTCTGCTTGCTACCAGCTGCCAGCTAGACACTGAGCAGTTGATCACTACCCATTGAGCCCGATGATCTAGACAGCTTTCTATCCACCTTATATTCCATTCAGCCAAACCATACTTTAACTTGCTGGCAAAAATACTGTGGGAGACCATATCAAAAGCTTTGCTAAAGTCAAGGTATATCACATCCACTGCTTTCCCCATATCCACAGAGTCAATTTTCTCATCATAGAAGGCAATCAGGTTGGTCAGACATGACTTGCCCTTGGTGAATCCATGTTGGCATAAACAATGAGGAGTTCTTGTGGCACCTTAGCGACTAACAAATTTATTTGGGCATGATCTGTCATGGTCCTGTACCAGAGATGGACTGGCTACAGGGCTTTCTTCTTAGTGAAGTATGCACCAGACACGTTCCTCATAAGATCCTTTAATGCTTTGCCTGATGTGGCTGAGGCTGGCTTAAATAAGGTATTTTACACACAGCACATCTAGTGGCTGTCAGTACCATACTGCTTAACGTTCCATTATGTCACCTCCTTTAAGTTCTACATTCCTACTATTTACAATATCATACTGTCTTAGAAGGTTGGACATTAGGAAAAAGTTCCTAACTGTCAGGGTGGTTAAACACTGGAATAAATTACCTAGGGAGATTGCGGAATCTCCATCTCTGGAGATATTTAAGAGTAGGTTAGATAAATGTCTATCAGGGATGATCTAGACAGTATTTGGTCCTGCCATGAGGGCAGAGGACTGGAATCAATGAGCTCTCAAGGTCCCTTCCAGCCCTACAATCTCTGAAAAAAAGTTCAGTACGGATCAGTCTGTTGAATTTATTTGAATCATGCTGCTTTTTTAATTACACAACCCCTCTGTGTAACAACTTAGCCATCTGGCTGTGCTTTGGTTGCAAAGGTTGGCTATGGTCCATCTAGAATCATTGTGTCTTCTTCTTCTTGTGCTTTATCTGCCATTTGTAGAGTTTGCTCTATTGATTGTTCTTTCTAAGAAACAAACTGTAGAAGTTGACGGTTTCTGTTGGATTTATCAATGTTGGTCTCAATCACATATGATCTGGGTGCTGAGTTCTTTTTCGTCATAGCAGCTGCAGTTAGCCTCTTTTTCTCCAAACAGTCACTAGGTACTAAATCCGGCAGTTCTCTAATGGAGTGACGTGTGTTCTAAAAGAGTCCATAAGCTGTTTTGACTTTTTTATCTGATTTGGCTACTCTTTTTGTTTTTGGCCACTTTGGAGATCCAACTTTCGAAAGTTGGAATAGTCGTTCTGAGTTGTCTTCCCATGAGGAGTTGTGCTAGACTACGTCCAGTAGCCAATACTAGTGTTGATCTGTAACTGAGAGAAGCAAGGAATGGCTCTTTCTTCTGTAGGATTTTCTTGGCTAGCTGTACAGTTCTCTCCATTCACTTGTGAATAATGTGAATTGCTAGGACTATGATCCAAATTATATTTCATTCAGAATTATTTGAATTCTGCTGAAGTGAATTGTGGTCTGTTGTCCGTCACTAGTGACTCTGGAATAGGGGAAAAAGCAAAAGTGCACTCAGGGCCAGCTCTAGGCACCAGCGGAGGAATCACGTGCCTTGGGCGGCACATGCTAAGGAACGGTATTCCGTCCATTCTTGGGGCGGCACAGTCTGAGCGGCTTTTTTTTTTTCCTTGGGGTGGCAAAAATTGTAGAGCCAGCCCTGAGTGCTCTTCAGATTCTTGATAACCCTGTGACATGTTATGTCTTTCAAGTACATTATTTCTATATATCTGGACAATGTCCTGCAATGTCCACATGTCCTTGCAGATCTCCAGCCACCACACTGGCTGGCATTTAATTAACTCTTAATGTGCTTCATAGATGAGATTTAGGATTTTTCCTCTCATTTTGTTTGGTAGAAAGATGCAATTCCAATCATGAGTCCCTTTGACTTGCTTAATTGTGCATGCACCACAAAATATTCCTTTGTCATTTCCTTGGTGTTCTTTAGATACTCAGGCCAGCTGGCCCTAATGTCACTTAGAACTTCCTTAAGTTGCATGTCTGTTGAGGTTACTATTTGTAGCTGGTGTAGTCTCTTTTCAACACTGGTCTGTTGGGTTTTCTAACAGAGTGTCTGCTACTGCCAGATTTTTCCTAGGAACATACTTAGTATTTGGGTTAAATCACATTAACCTTATGAATAGACATTGGCATCTCAGTGGTGTTTGATCCAGCTCTTTTCTATTGATGAGCGTTATAAACTTTTTATGGTCTGTTATCAATGTAAATGAATCCAATCCACACAGATATCTGTTTAAAACTTCTCACATGCCCATTCACTTTCCAGGCACTCCTTTTCATTCTGTGCATATTGTTTTTCTGCTTCTGTGAGTGTGCGAGGGCACAATGCAATTGGCTTCCACTCAGATCCATCTTATTGCAACAATTCACTACCTAGGCCAGAGCTGCTTGCATCTGCGCTGAAGATTGTGGGCTTGTTCACATCATAGTACTTGAGAACTGGAGCTTTTGAGGTCATTTCTTTTATCTTTTTGGAGGCAATTTCTTGATTTGGTCCCCATAGCCAAGACATGCTGGACTTTAATTGTTCGTTCTGTGGTTTTATCACTGTGGCAAGGTTTGTCGGTATCACCTAAGATAATTTAGCATTATCCTTTTGTATGCCCAGTACATATCTCAGTTCTGGTACATTAGCTGGTGCATTCAGTTCTTGAATTGCTTGTACCTTTTCAGAGATAGGATTGATTCCATCTTTGTTTATTGTGTGTCCCAAAAACATGATTTGGGGTGGGTGGAAAATGTATTTTTTCTTTGTTCAGCTTCAATCCAAACTGACTGATTAGGCATAGGATTTTATTGATGCTTTTGTTGTATTCTTCCATGGAAGATCCATATATCAGAACATCATCTATGAAAACTACAACTCCATTCGTGTTCATTAATAATTCCGCCATCTTTCTTTGGAAAACTTCAGTGTCACTGATAATCCCAAAAGGCAATTTTCTAAAGCAAAATCTCCCAAAGGGTGTGATCAGTGTAGTCAGTTTAGCACTTTTGTCATAAACAGTTAGTTAAGGGTTAAGGTTTTGTCTACCTGTAAAGGGTTAACAAGCAGTACCTGTGGACACCTGACCAGAGGACCAATGAGGACAAGATTATTTTCAAATCCGTGTGGAGGGAAGCCTTTGTCTGTGTTCTTTGTTAGAGAGCTCTCTTTGGATCTAAGAGAGGTCAGTCATGTCTCCAAGTTCTCCTGGAGTAGTTTCTACTATTTAATAGTGAGTATTAATTAGAAAGGCGGATTAGTCTTTTGAGTTGCTTTCTATATTTGCAATTGTGTGTTTGCTAAAGGAAATTATTTATTCCTGTTTGCTGATATTGCTTTTACTGAGAAAGAAAGGAGGGGGAGGGGGAATTCTCTCCAGAGATTGATAAGTTTAGACCCTGTATTTTTGCATCCTGGTAATACAGAGAGAGTGTACTTTTTTTCTTTCTTTAATAAAATCTTTTCTTTTTAAAACTTGGTTAATTCCTTCTCTTGTGGAGATTCAAGGGAAGGGGAGGGGGGAAGAGTGAGTTCCTCCTGAAGGTGATTCACAAAGTTGAATCGGTGTGTCTCTCTCCAGAGTGGCTAGGAGAGAGGGAGAGGGGAAGTGGGCTGCTTTCCTGTGTGTAGATTCAAGGAGTTTGAATCAAAGTATCTCTCTCTCCAGAGCAGGCTGGAGAGAGGGAAGTGGGGGGAGGGGAACTGGCTGTTTCTCTCTCTCTGGTGAGATTCAAGGGGTTTGAACCTGGGTTCCCCAGGGGAAGCTTGGGGGACAGGCAGTGTGTCAGACACTTTAACCTGACTGGTGGCAGCGAGAACCAGACCTAAACTAGGATTTTAGTTTAGAAGAAGGATTCATGCAGGTCCCCATATTGGAACCCAACAGCTCCAAGTGGGGGTGAGACCTATGACAACTTTCTTTGACTAATTTGTTTGAGGTATCCAGAATCCGTTTGAGGTATCCAGCCAGGAGAATACTGTAGCTCCTTTTACTTTGGGGAGGAAGTCATCCAGTGGTTGGAGGATAGACTTTTCACTCACATTTGCTTTATTCTTTTGAGAGCCACACAGATTTATATTTTCCCATTTTTCTTTGTAACTGGTACACTTGGGGAGCACCATAATGTAGGCTCAGATATTTTCTTGATTATGACAATCCATTCCATAAAAAAACATAAGAATGGCCATACTGGGTCACACTAAAGTTTCATCTAGCCCAGTATCCTGTCTTCCAACAGCGACCAATGCCAGGTATTCAGAGGGAATGAACAGAACAGGTAATCATCAAATGATCCATCCCATGTCATCAACTCCCAGCTTCTGGCAGTCGGAGGTTTACAGACACCCAGAGCATGAGGTTGCAGCTGTGACCATCTTGGCTAATAGCCTCTATGAACTTATCTAATTCTTCCCCTTCGCTCCATTATAGTTTTGGTCTTCAGAACAAACCCTGGCAATGAGTTCTACAGGTTGACTTTGTGTTGTGTGAAGAAATATTTCCTTGTGTTTGTTTTCAAACATCTGTTTTGTTTGTATTAAATATTCATTCTTTTTAAACTCAGTTTCCACTTTATGAAGTGATGTGATAAGAATCCTGTGAGGTGTATGTACACTCTACAGTTCATCATTGTCTTTCTTAAGGTTATTCATATTGGATAGTCTTTCAAAGTTCCAACGTCAACAAATGTTCCATTCAGTTCTTCCAAATTTCTCACTATGCCCATCAGGGCTCTTAGGCTGTGGCTGAGAAGGCTGTTGGTCTGTAGTCCTTTGATCACATACACCATATTAATTTTACACAAGGTGTAACTGCCTCCCCCAAGCCCACAGAGTTTTTATGCATCCCCACCAAAGCGACAGTCCGATCCTCCTGAACCACCCCATGGCTCAGTGTTCTTCCATCATTGTTCCCCCTTTTCCTTTTCCTGCGTGCACACACAAAATTCTATTTTGTTTAACATCCCTTGCACTGTGATTACTCTTTTTTACACAACTGTACCCTGATTACACTCCCATCTTGTACAACCAGAGACAGCCAGAGGCAGTCAAGTTAAGTTCCAATAGAAACCCCTGACATTTCTTTAGTGATTTTCATTACATTACCCACTAGTCAAATAATTTTGATCAGATTAATCCTCCACCTGCTGCCTGCAGCAGTCCCTTATAGACCATTTCTGTGGGAAAAGGACCCATTCTCCCTCAGGGCCGGCCAGAGGGGGGGGGGGGGGAAGTGGGGCAATTTGCCCCAGGCCGCACAGGGGCTCCCATGAGAATATAGTATTCTATAGTATTGCAACTTTTTTTTAATGGAAGGGGCCCCTGAAATTGCTTTGCCCCAGGGCCCCCTGAATCCTCTGGGCAGCCCTGTTCTCCCTCAGAATAGCTGTAAAGGCTTCTGGGGACAGAAGCATAGTGGTGGTAGTAGCCACTCTACCTGACCCCCTGGTATAATTTAATTACCAAACTTCCATCCAATGTGACTGCACAGAGTTGCACATACAGTTACATTTCTATAACTGGGTTTTATTATTAAACCAAAAACTTGCTTCTTGTAACACCACAACTGTTACCTTTACCATCTTCACAACTGTTACCTGTACCATTTTCACAACTCCCAAATGTTTACTTTCCTCCAAACCCTGTATTATCAATTTTTGCAAAAGGTATTTGTAACTTGTTACTTACTTCTTTAAATCACTTACTCCTACATTTAGTTCTTTAAGGTAGTGCACTTCGTCTCTAAAAACTCAGCCACCAAGTACAATTACTGCCACACAGCTGCCTTAACCTGTGCTGTTTTTACCTTGAGACTGTTGAAAAGGCAGTAAAACATTTGTCTCCATGGTTGCCCATGGATTTTTTTACTCCAAAAATTCCAGTGGAATACAGCAGCCCACATTGCCCACCAGGTGCACAGTGGTGGGGGAGTGCACCACTCGGCACTCTGGGGGAAAACGTGCCACCCACCCACTGGGTGCTCTGGGGCTGAGGGAGGATTGCTGGGGGGGAAGGGGAAGGGGTGGCGGCCAGATGGGGGGAAACTCTGGGCTTTGGCGGGAGGGGCTGGGCCTTGGGCAGAAGGGGCAGGCCGGGCAGGGGCTACCCTTCCTGAGCCAGGGGTTCACCCACCATCCATGAGGACACAGCCGTCCAGCTGGAGGCAGAGCTACTTTGTGGAGACCCCACTCTGAGCCTGCACACTCAACAGCCATTTGCCTGCTCCCCAACCACCCATTAAATGTCCCCTATTCCAGGCCCAGCCATGTCTGTCTACATCTGGATCCTCCGCTATGCCCTGGTTCTTCTCCTCCTGGTGTCTGCCCCGATCATCACCAATGTCCTGGAGAGAACAAGCCATCGCTCTGCCTGAGCCACCAGACTCAAGTCCCCAGGGGATGTAACATGGCCCCATCCATTCAGCCAGCCTGCATCCCCAACGTTGTCCATCCAGATCCGAGTTCCCAAGACAGTCCTCACTGTGCTGCCTCCCATACACCCTCTTTGCTCTGTGCTCCTCCACACAGCCCTCCCCCTCCATATCTCAGTCCCTCTGAGCAATCCTATTGCACCACCTGCCTAGAGAGAAACATGGGGATTTGCACAGACAATCCTTGTCTTGTTCCCCTTCTCTGATTCTATCTGTCTGTCCATCCTCAGACTATGAGCTCCTCAGGGATTGTCCACCCTGCAGGGCCAGGGAGGCACCTGGCACATTGTTGTCACCGCCCTGAATAACCAATAATTACAATGTCTCAGGTGGGCGTGTGGCTGAGAGAATCCAGCAAACATGCCAAGGTGGCTGAGCCCCAGGCTTCTTACTGTAATGTACAGCCCATGAGGGACCCAGGTGTGACGTTGCACCCCATAATGCTTTATAGAAATATGCTTATGAGTGTAAATATGACATAACTGGAATATGTTTTATGCTAGATATGCCATGTAACATATCTTTGCAAAGCTTATGCTCTACAGAATGTATTCATCATATTTGTATCCAAGTATAATTTTTATCTCTGAAGTTATGAGTGGCTCTGTGCTTGTATTTAAAGTGTTTGCTGTAGGAAGCACATAAGGCAGATTTGGTCAACATAGCGGGAAGGGGTTATTCAAGTAAATGGGAGTACTTAGCTAACAATGGACCTTGAGAGATGCCAATCCACAACTGAGCTTTCCTGGGAATGTTCAAACTAACATGTAAACAATGGTGTCCGCCTGTGAAGAACTGAATCATGCATGGACATGTGACTTGCCCAGGTGACTCCAAAACTCCATCTTATAGCTGTGATTCTGCACAGGAGAACACGGGGGTTTCCACCCACAAGAGAAAGACTAGATTAGGCCCTGGCAAACCCCTCCATTTGGTCTTCAGCTGGCTCAAGAGATAGGCTCTCCGCCCCAAAGAGATGCCTGGAAGAAACTGGAACAAAGGACAGTAACTATGGGGGTGTGAGTGATTGCTGGACCCAAACTAGGAAGGAGTCTAGTCTGTCAAAGAAGCTTATTGGAACATCTCTGAGGATAAGATTTACCTGCATTTAGATTCGTATTGTATTAGGCTTAGTCTTGCGTGTTTTTGTTTTATTTTGCTTGGCAATTTACTTTGTTCTGTCTGTTATTACTTGGAACAACTTAAATCCTACTTTTTATATTTAATAAAATCACGTTTTACTTATTAATTAACCCAGAGCAAGTAATTAATTCCTGGGGGAGCAAACAGCTGTGCATCTCTCGATCAGTGTTATAGAGGGTGAACAATTTATGAGTTTATCCTGTATAAGCTTTATACAGAGTAAAACAGATTTATTTGGGGTTTGGATCCCATTGGGAGCTGGGTGTCTGGGTGCTGGAGACAGGAGCACTTCTTCAGCTGTTTTCAGTTAAGCCTGCAGCTTTTGGGGGAAGTGGTTCAGACCTGGGTCTGTGTTTGTAGCAGGCTAGTGTGTCTGGCACAACCAAGCAGGGAACTGAAGTCCCAAGCTGCCAGGGAAAACAGGCTCTGAGGTAGTCTCGGCACATCAGAAGGGGGCAGCTGCATTTCCCAGCCTGCGCTCCATGCCAGGTGCACTGCACTTCAGGAGTGAGGTCTAGGGCTACCCTGGCAATGGCCAGGTCTGAGGCCTTGTCTCTCGCTCAAACCCTGAGGAAAATGATGTTTGTGGAGCCTGACACAATCGGGAGTCCCTGAGCAGGGAGGAGTTTGGCCAGGCCCCACACAGCAAACCCCAGGGACAGTCACTGAGCAGGGTCCCAGTTTATATTTTGCACAGGGGACACTGCACACACATCTAGTGAAGCATCTGTCCTGCCCCGAAGATCTCATCATCTAGGCAGAACAGGAAGACAAAGGATGGGAGAGGAAACTGAGGCAAAGAGCAATGGGGTTGCCCACAGTTATCATGAAGAACCAGGACTAAAACCAATGTCTGCTGATTCCCATGTCTGTGTCCTAGTCACTAAATTTCACTGCCTCTTCCTTATGTCTGTAACCCTTCTGCCTGCCTGAGTTGGCAGCAACAAGGGCCGGGTTCAGTATCCAGGGGTTCCATTTCAATAATGCGATGCAAAACCAGCTCAAGCTCCCACCCAGTGGCCTGGGACAATTACATACCACCCCCCTGGACGCCTCTAAGAGGCAATATTTCCCCTCTCGCAAGCACAGAGTCTGAGTGTAGCAAAATCCTTTTAATAAAGCAGGGAAACAATGTGGCATTATGTTGGGGAAACACCACAAACAGGATTCATAACACAAACCATGAGCAAAAGACCCACCCTCAAGCTAGTTTGACAGTATTCTTTTCCCCTCAGGGTCTTAAGTCCAGCAACCCAAAGGATCACCCCAAAGTCCAAAAAGTCCAACACCTCAAAAGTCTCTGTCCCAGGTCAGTGCAGCGGCTGTGGGCTCATGCTAGGCGGAGTGGGTGTGCCTATGCAAACAATACCAGCCCCTGAAGTTCTTTTCCACAACTCACCACGATTCACCACCAGATGTCAGGGCAGAGCTCATCTTGAATCTGCTTACATGTCTATGGGCTGTCCGTGCCTCCAGGGCAGAGGGATAGCTCAGTGCTTTGAGCATTGGCCTGCTAAACCCAGGGTTGTGAGTTCAATCCTTGAGGGGGTCATTTGGGGAATTGGGGTAAAAATCTGGGGACTGGTCCTGCTTTGAGCAGGGGGTTGGACTAGATAATCTCCTGAGGTCCCTTCTAACCCTGATCTTCTATGATAGAGTACCCCACTCTCCAGAGTCATTCCAATGTCCACATTCATTCTGGGCTGAGAAATGCCCTGTCTGCTGCATTGGTCCATGTCAGAGAGCAACCAGAGCAAGAGATGTCTGCCTTGTTCAGGTCTTCTCAAGACAAAGTGAAAGATATTTCCCAGAAATTCCCAATTGTTAACTCTCCTCTATGAATGTTGGTGTCTCCCATCTGCACTGCTCCTGGGCGGATGGCTCAGCCACAAGAGATGGGGAGAGCCCCCAAAAGACAGAGTATTGCTGAAAGTGGAGCTGGTGACTTGGTAGGATCATCCCTAGGAGCCAGCCCTGAGCCTGGGTGTCTGTGCAGTGTTAGGGGGTGGTTGGTATGTCTGACGAGATGCTCGAGCCTGAGACATAGGGAATGTCCGAACACTCAGTGGTTGTAAATCAAGATTGTTGTTACTAGAAGACAGTCTCCACTTAGTCACAGAGATGGGCTGGATTCAGGGATCACTGCATGGGATTCTCTGGCCTGGGTGATGCAGGGGGCCAGACAGATGAACACAATGGTCCCCTCTGGCTTTAACATCCCTGGATCTGTGTAGCTCAGGTTGTGGAAACCCCAAATCAGGGGGCCAAATTCCAAGGCACATTTTGCAGAGAAAAAAATAGATAGAGGAAAAAGCCAAAATGAGAGCAGCCTGTAACTTAATATAGCCTGATCTGTGGATACTGACCTATCTGGGGACCTGCCCTGTCTGTGCTATATACGGACTCAGACACCCAGCTACAGGCCCCACCCAGGCTGTGCTCACTGCATTATCAGAAGTCTGTCCAGTGCAGCCACCTCTCCCCCTATTGACCCCATCCCCACAACTCAGCTGAGCTAGCAGCTCAGAGCAGCACATGCCACATGTCTCAGTGGGGTATATATAGATGCACAAACCCAGAGCAATGCTGCTCCTCTGATGCAGAGACCTTCTCGTGGCCCATTTCCATGGACGTCCTGGTGCCAACTGGGAGAGGGCATGGGGTACATGTAGGTTACAGTTATTCCCTGGGTCTGATTTCAACACATTCTATGCCTTATATGTCTACACATTCGATGCCTTCTATGATGAGATAACTGGCTCTGTGGATGAGGGGAAAGCAGTGGATGTGTTTTTCCTTGACTTTAGCAAAGCTTTTGATACAGTCTCCCACAGTATTCTTGCCAGCAAGTTAAAGAAGTAGGGGCTGTATCAATGGACTATACGGTGGATAGAAAGCTGACTAGATCATCGGGCTCAACAGGTAGTGATCAATGGCTCTATGTGTAGTTCACAGCTGGTATCAAGCGGAGTGCCCCAATGGTCAGTCCTGGGGCCGTTTTTGTTCAATATCTTCATTAATGATCTGGAAGATGGTGTGGACTGCACCCTCGCAAGTTTGCAGATGACACTAAACTTGGAGGAGTGGTAGATACGCTAGAGGGTAGGGATAGGATACAGAGGGACTTAGACAAATTGGAGGATTGGGCCAAATAAAATCTGATGAGGTTCAACAAGGACAAGTGCAGAGTCCTGTACTTAGGATGGAAGAATCACATGCACTTCTACAGACTAGAGACTGAGTGGCTAGGGAGCAGTTCTACAGAAAAGGACCTAGGAGTTACCATGGACAAGAAACTGGATAGAGTCAACAGTTTGCCCTTGTTCCCAGTGGCATTTTGGGCTGCACTAGTAGGGGCATTGCCAGCAGATCGAGGGATGTGATCATTCCCCTCTATTCAGCATTGGTGAGGCCTCATCTGGAGTACTGTGTCCAGTTTTGGGCTCCACACTACAAGAAGGATGTGGAAAAATTGGAAAGAGTCCAGCAGAGGGCAACACAAATGATTAGGGGGCTGGAGCACATGACTTATGAGGAGAGGCTGAGGGAATTGGGATTATTTAGTTTGAAGAAGAGAAGAATGAGGGGAGATCTGATAGCTGCTTTCAACTACTTGAAAGGGGGTTCCAAAGAGGATGGATCTAGACTGTTCTCAGTGGTGGCAGGTGACAGAACAAGGGGTAATGGTCTTAAGTTGCAGTGGGGGAGGTTTAGGTTGGATATTAGGAAAAAAAATTTAGTAGGAGAAAATATGTTCTCCAAGTCTGTGAGATAAGGCAGGTTATAGAAATGTGATTCCAATGTTCCTGGCAGGCAGGGAAGAAGAAATGCTTCTCTCCTGGCTGGTCATGTGCAAATTGAGTATTGCCCTATTACAGTCTGAGCAAAATGCTAATCTATAGACAGAGGGGTTTCTAGGAAGAAACAAAGCCAGCAGGGGTTCTCCTGTTTAGAGGTAAGAGAATGAGCTTTTAGAACTATGACTGGAGTGAAGATGAAGCCCCGTTTCCTTTAGTCTGTGAGGATAAGTTGCCAGTGGGCTTGATTGTCTGAGAAGGGATCTCAGCCAACCCGGTTGAAAATGCTGAGAGAATCACTTGGGGTAAGCTATCTGGCAGGGGACAGGGAAATGCCTTGTTAGCTAAGTTTCAGCTCTAGAAAGCATGTTGTGCTTCTGTCTGATAGGTAACCATTTGTTTCCAATATTCTTACTTACTGTTACTCAAATCTTTCATAACAAACCTGTCCTTGTTTTCACTATAAATCTATCTTAGTGCTGTATGTGAAGCAGAGTGATGATCCTGTGTGGAACTTGGTAAGCTGGTGTGTGCTGTTCCTTTGAGAATGGCGAATCTGAGAACTTGGTGCATGTCCACTGGAATAGGGGCTGGCACTCCAGAGGGACAATCGGAGGACTTGGGAGTTGGATAATGCCCATCAAGAGCCTATAGAGATAGCGAGGCCTGCACAGCTCTGGAAGGCTGTGAATGTGCTGCTAGAAGCTGGACGATTAAAGAAGCGGGCCCACAGCAGGTACAGACAAGACTCCCTCTCACTAAAGTGTGACCACTAAGACCCCTCAATGCCACCTGGCAAAGGGGTCTCTGTTCCATCATTGTAACCCCTGAAAAGCTCACTACACACAATACGTTGCAGTCATAGTATTGACCTATAAAGAATGTCTTATGAAAACTTAAAGGAAAGCCAGGAGCACATTGATTCTCAGAACCATTGGGTGACATATGTAGGGGTGATACTGAAGAAGCTGCGTCTATGTACTAAACAATGGTTTAATGTCTAACTCAAGGCAGGACTGACAAAGAGGGGCTGAGTCAGACAAAGGAAGCTGATTCCCCCCGTCGCCCTTGACCGTGTCAATCAAGCTATGTGAGCCACCATGATGGAAGCCAAATCTGCATATGGAATAAACAGGGGTATAGAAAGACCCCGGTGATAAAACCAAAGAGAGTTGTCATGACCTTGGGGACCAAGCAATGAATGTGGGGAATACAAGAAGTCAAAAGGACTCAACTTTATCCATTGCTGATGAAGCAAAATGGACAGCGCTTTTTGCATTCATGGAAGATGAATCCCAGCTATACTGGCAGGTGATGCTGGGAGATTGCTTTGGGAGGAAAAGACTTTAGACAAGGATTTTAGCCAGTGACAGTTAAGTTTAGGTTCTAAGAAGCATGTTATACTTTTTGTTTTATATGTAACCATTGCTATGTCCATTCTCCTTACTCAGTATCTCTTAAATATTTATCTTTGACAATAACCTTACTATTGTTTTCACTCAAACTCGATATCTGTGCTGTGATGTTTTAAAGGACTGCCCCTTATTCGTACCAGTCAGGCTGTATGTGCACTTTTCCTTTGGAAACAGTAAAGTTGGTAATGTCTGTGTGTCTCCAGTGGCATGGGCTGGATACTACAGGAGGAGGCTTTCCGAGGGGCTCAGGGGCAGGGGTGCACCTGTTGTTCTCCTGCAAGGTTAAGTAAGGGCTGGCAGCGCCCAGAAGAGATTGTGTGTGTGGCTGCCAGACTGGATGTGTCAGAGGAGCTGATACCCAGCAAAGCACCAGCAAGTCTTCCTCTAGCTGGAAACAGGAGGGGGGGTAACTCACAGTCCTGGACAACCCGAGAAAGTGTCATGTAAGGCCAGGTGGTAGCAAGATGCCTCACAACCCTGGGTACCCCTAGGTAGTGTCATACTGCCCCATGCCCGTCTGCTGCGGTCACTTCTATCCTGGGGATGGTCCCCGTGCTGCATTCCCAGCAGGACCAGGTGGCTGGGAGAATGGTACCTTCTCCCCAGCTCCATTTCCCAGTTTATGCTTATACCATGGGACCCTGGCACAGTCACTGAGCCAGATTTTCCCCTGTGGGGGAGGGTGGTTACATACAGTGCACCTGCCTGTCCCAAAGTGACCCTAATATAGATGGATCTGGTCCCAGCAGTATGTCTCAAGTGCAGGGTGCTCTTGGGGCACACCCCTGTCATAAAGACACCTGCATTAGCTCCAACCCAGTTACTGACATAGGGGGTGTGGCCTTTGAGTGGAGGCAGAGCCAGGAAACTCACAGATTAATGAATTCCAAGGCCAGATTATCTAGTCTAATCTCCTGTAGAGCACAGGCCAGAGAACTTCCCAAAGCAATCCCTATAGCCAAGCTTTTAGATAATAAACAGCCCATCTTAATTTAAACATTGCCAGTGACAGAGAATCCACCACGACCCTTGGTAGATTGTGCCAATGATTAATTTAGGCTTTATTCCAGTCTCAATCTGGCTAGCTTCAACTTCCAGCCATTGGGTCGTGTTAGACCTTCTCTGCTGGACCAAGATCCTATTATTAAATATTTGTTCTCCCTGTCGGCACTTACAGACTGTGATCAAGTCACCCCTTAACCTTCTCTTTGTTAAAATAAACAGATGGAGATCTTTGAGTCTATCACTGTAAGGCAGGTTTTCTAATTCTTTAATCATTCCTAAGGATATTTTCTGACCCCTCTCTGATTTAACATCCTTCTTAAATTGTGGACATGAGGACTGGACACAGGATTCCAGCAGTGCCACACCAGTGCCAAATACAGAGGTAAAATAACCTCTCTACTTCTATGTGAGATTCCCATTTATGCATCCATTGAATATTTTTGCCATTTTGGAGACAGTGTCACACTGGGAGTTCATGTGCAGCTGATTATCCACCATGGCACTCATATGTTTTTCAATGTCATTGCTTCCCTGGATAGAGTCTCCCATCCTGTAAGGATGGCTGACATTCCTTGTTCCTAGATGCATGCATTTACATTTAGCCATAGTAAATGCATATTGTTTTCTTGCATCCAGCTTTCTTAGAGATCCAGAATTCACTTTGTATTAGTTACATGTGCTCTTGATTATTAACCCCTCATCTGCAAAGTTTTTCAGTGATTATTTTATTTACTTCTGGTTATTAATAAAAAATGTTGAATAGTTTAGAGCCAAGAACTGATCTCTGTGGGACCCCACTGGAAACACACCCACTTGATGACAATTCCCTGTTTACAATTACAATCTGAGACTTTTCAGTCATTCAGTTTTTAGTCCATTTAATATAGGTCATGTCGAGTTTAAAGAGATGACCAAGGGAATATGATACAGGTGTATACAATCATTAATGGTGTGGAGAAAGTGAATAGGGAAGTGTTATTTACCCCTTCACATAACACAAGAACCCAGTGAAATTTATTGCTGTCAAGTATAAAACAAACAAAAAGAAATACTTCTTCACACAATGTACCATCAACCTGTGGAATTCGTTGCCAGGGATGTTGTGAAAGCCAGAAGTATAATGGGGTTCAGAAAACACTTAGATAAGTTCCTGGAGGACAGGTCTATTAATGGCTATTAGCCAAGATAGCCTGTGACACAGCCCTGTGTTCTGGTAGTCTTTAAATCACTGACTGCTGGGACTGGAAGACTGAGGATGGATCTCTTGATAATTTCCCTGTTTTGTTCATTCCTTGTGAAGGATCTGGCACCAGCCACTGTCAGATGACAGGATACTGGGCTAGATGGACCATTATTCTGACCCAGCAAGGCCATTCTTACATTCTTATATTACCCTCCTTTAATTCTAGCCACTCTATTATCTTGGCGGGAAGCCATGTCAAACTGACAAGGCTATAATTATCTGGGTCATCCTGTTAACCCTTTTTAAATATTTGCACAACATCAGCTTTCCAATGCTAAGGTCCTGCCCTTTGTATGACCCCCAGCAAAAGGGAGTACTGTACAGAGACCAAGTCCTGGTGTTACCAGCATAGTCCCCATTTTCCATGTGATGACAGTGTCCCAGGTCCCCTTCACATGAACACCTGGGGTATGTTGGGTTTTCATTCCTTCCTTCTCCATGTCTGGTTGTTCTACAGCCACAGTGTCTGCCTGAGCCATATGCCTGGGCCGAGCAGGCCTGGGTCAGTGTGACAGGGACACACGGCCTCTGGAGGCATGGGCTGAGGGTGTGCAGTGAAGAGGCCAGCGGAGTGAGAGTGGATTGAGAGTTGACACTACCAGAGCAGGCCAGGAGCTCAGAACAGATGTTAATGACACTTGTGCATCATTTTGTGATAAATTCACCCACCCACACAACTCCCGCCCTGGCAGTGGTGCATGTGGTGGGCTGTGGAGGGTGGACACACAAAGACAGACACTAGCTCATGCCAAGAACATGCCCTTGTATCTCCCATCTCAGGAGAGAGCTGGAGGTAGTGGGAAAATGGTGGAAATTGTCATGAGGAATTTGCCCTTTTCCTGGGAATGGTTTAGAAATTCACTAGTTTTGGCTCAGGGGGACTGAGCCTGCCACAGAGAGGTTCCTATGTCAAACCAGGGGGTCCAGCACTCCCCGATGCAGAGATCAGATGGGGGTGGAGGAGAATGGTGAGTAATGTTTCCATTCTCATCTCACGAGGGGAGGGCTCCTTTGGCCACAGACACATCAAGGCCTCCCTCAGACACGCTACAAGAGCCCAGAGCCTGTCCGGGCCGGAAGAAGGAGGAGAGAAGGAGGGACCTGGGGCATAGAGCCCCAGTGGCTGTTCATCAGAGACCTAGACGATATGCTGCTGTGGGATATTCATGCTGAGTCGCCAGCTCTTGATCTCCTCATGATCCTGCTGTGGCTGTTCTGTGAGTGTGGAGTGAGCTCTCAGCTTAGGAGCCTGGGGAGAGGCAGGTTTATGGCTCTGCCTGGGCTAGGGGGATGTGGGGAACAGCCGGGGGGGAGTGGAAGTTATGGTAAAAATGGTTTAAATGAACAGCTGAACATGGATATTATACTGAGAACCAAACAGTTATTTCATGTTGGGTTTAAAAGCTGGTTTGAAATTCATGGGCCAAAGTCTTATCAATTTCGAAGAGAATATTTAATCCTCAGAACATTGTTTTGATAACTACCAATTCTGCTTTATATATAATGCCCCTGTATGTGTGTATTATACTTGCATATATACTATACCCCGTGCCTGAGATTTTCAAAGCAGCTAAGGGATTTGGACACCTTGTTCAAATTTATGGCAACTAAGAATCCAAATCACCTACACAGCTCTAAAAGTCTGAGCCAGTGAGCAGATCTTTAATAGTATGTAGACTGAACCTGCATTAAAAGGATGATATTGAGATTACACATCAGGAGATGACAGGGTTAGGGCTGGCTGTGGGGAGCTCATTTCGGGGACGTGGCCAAAAAGTCAAAGCGGATTAGGAAAGTAGAGACAGTGAGAAACTGTTGCGAAGATCATTAATGTTCGTGCTCTGTATTTTCAGCAGGTTACATGGCTGAGGAGTGTTTTACTATTAGAACAAATTTCTTAAACTTTAATGGAGACTTTAATCCTGCCTTGCAAATATCCAAACTTTGTAAGATTCCCACTTTGGGCTTTCCATCGATAGCCATGGTGAGATCCAGGGCACACAGATGGATCCAATTGTGGGATCGGGACCTACAGCTCTTGTAACACCCCTAAGTTGGGATTTCCTGGTTTGTCTTGGCTTAATGATTAATATTAATGTCACCCCGGTGTAGCTGTGTGTATAGTTAGAGTTGCTGTGTCTACCACTCACCCCTCTCTTGCTGTCTAGTGCAGGTGCTGGGGTCACGGGCCAGGAGCCCTGCAGCTCCCCAGGTGAGTGAGAGCACAAGAGACGTGGAAGAAGGGGAGACATAGAAAGGAGTGAAACTGCCAGAGAATGGCAACAGGAGGGCAGATGCGGAGATGTAGGAGGGGGATGGGTGGGGAATGCCTCTTGCATGATTCTTGCCTCAAATCCTGGTAATCACACTGTAAAATGGAACTTCTCAGTGACAGACCATAAAAGTTACCGGAAATGAAACATATTTTGGGCAGATCCTCAGCAGGTATAAATCAGCATAGCTCTGTTGACTCCAATGGAGCAGGGCTAATTTACACCAGCTGGGGATCTGGCCCAGTGTAACTGGGATACATAACTAACAAACTTCATGTGTAAATCCTGGCCCGCTTAGTGCTAACACAGGAGTGTATTAATGAGACCAGGGCACTGCACTAGAGTGAATTTGTCTTAAATCTCCTGCTTTGCCCTATATTTATTTTTATTCCAACATGAAGAAGGATGGCTCGTTCCATCAGCCAGGCATATTTCTCTCTAATTCATCACTAAGGCTTAGTTCCCTGCCTGGCTCTGCCTTCACTGCAGAGCTAACTTGAGTTATCTGCACTCAGTGACTCCTCTGGAATTAGCCGAGCTCATGCAAGAACAGCCACACTGCTGTGCCCTCACTGGCTCGGCACTCACTCGCGTGTGGGCCTATGGCTTCTGCGGGTATGTCCCATGGCTCTGAGAGTTGAATAGTGGGAGAACTTGTCTGTCCTTTCTGGGCACACCAGGGGAACTGAGCGAAGGCACTGGAGGATCAGGGGTACTTGCATGGTGCTAGCCTGTGTTCACACTACAGTGGTTATGGTAACAGCTGAAGCTTTGGGCTCGCTCACATTATAGCATATACCTCTCCTGGGCTGGCCAGCTGCAGATAAAAGCATCACCTCACTTGAGTTAAGGTATTTGTATGTGGACAGGACTCAAGTTAGGAGCAACCTTTGCGTCATAACTCGACTTAATGCTGCAGTGAAGACAAGCCTTTAGTCTCCTCTCAAAGGCATGTTTTAGAATATATTTACACTGCAAAAAAAAAACCCCACAGCAATGAGTCTCAGAGCCCAGCTCAATTGACTCAGGCTTGTGCTAGAGGGCTAAAAATAGCAGTGTAGACATCCTTGCCTTTGCTGAGCTCCAGCCCAAGCAGGAATGTCTGTTCTGCATCTTTTAGCTCCCTAACATGTCCCCATGAGTCTGAACCAGTTGACTTGGACTCTGAGACTTGCTTCCATGTCAGGGTTTTGCAGTGTAGATGTACCTTAGTCTCTCTTTCTTGTTGCAGGTGACTTCCCTTCTCCTAAATTGTTCCTGAACAGCTCCTCAGCTCAGGTCGGGGACTCCGTTTCGGCTCAGTGTTCCCTTCGTCCATACATTGTAGCTGCTTTAGTTATTTTCTGTAAGGATGGCAAAGAAATATCAAGCCAAGAGGCCATGCGAGGCCAGTTACTGTATCAACATGACATCTCTGTGCGGAGCTCAGGCCAGTTTAGATGCATGTACCAGTACAGGAACAAGCAGAACCAGGTGAAAAATTCTCATCTCAGTCTCCCCTGGACCTTGGATGTACCAGGTGAGTTGTTGGACCCCACCACAATGTGAGGAGGGGGAAGGGAACAGCTGGCTGGTGTCAGGCATTTTAAAATGTTGTGGGCTTCTTCCACGGGAGCCTGTTAATGGAGAGGCAGGTAGTGACCTGTGGTCACTGCTGAAGTGGTGAGGGTTGTGCACAGCCTAGTAGGTTTGTCAAACCATTTTCCAACCCACCCCTTGGCCTTTTTGTCTATCTCATCCACCCACCATGTTTTGACTTGGGAGCATGGACTGACCTTTATCATGTCTGTAAGTCTCGAGTCACAATGAGACCTGGATTTGGCCTTCAGGTGCTAGTGCATTGTTATTAATTGTTGTTAGTATTACTACACTAGCCAGACTCTGGCCCATTGACTCCAATGGAGTGACACCAATTTAAATTATACCAGATGGGGATCAGTCCCATTGACACAAGTGCAGTGACACTGATTTACACCAGCTCATTGAAGTCAAACTTGCCCCGAGTGATCAGCTGTGGGAGTTATCGCATATCGGCATCACTGTATCTTCAGATTTGGCTGAAAGGGCCCAAAATGTTGTGGATTAAGATTTATTGGGGCTCTGGGCACAAAGAACACTGGGGACCCGCACATTCCCCCCCATGGGACCTGTCCCTGGCCCATCCCCTTCCCCCAAGACTCCGCCCCTTGGCCCGGTCGGAAGCTGGGGCTGGGATAAGATCTGCTCAGTGAGCCCTGGAACCTCCATATGCCCTGGGTAGTGCACCCTGGAGGTCAGGGACATGGGCCAGGGGCTGCTCTTGGGCACCCCGGTCCCCCACCTAGGGCAGGTGGAGGGCCATGGGCTCCGCACAGCAGCCCAGGTTCCTTGGGTGGCTTTTATAGCTTAGGACAGTGGTCCCCAAACTGTGGTGTGCCCCCCCACAGGGGCATGGAGGAACATTCGGGGGGATGGACAGTGGTAGGGCCTGGGTCAGCTCCCAAAGGGGCGGGGGGTGGTGGGGAGGGACCACCACCAATCCCTGCTCTCCCTCCAGGTCTGCTCCAGCCTCACTCCAGCCCTGACCCTAGACCCACCATGGCTGTATTCCTGACCATACCCCAGACACACCTCTGGCCCCACTCCCGGCCAGGGCCCGACTCCTGGCCCCCAATCACAGCCCACAGGCCCACTGTGACCCCTGGCTCCTGGTTCCCGGGGGTGTATGGATCAGGTAAGGGGGGACAAAACTGGTTATAATTTGGCAAGAGTAAACAGTACAAAGCCCTGTTTTGCCAAAAAGAGGCTCAGGGGGACTGAGCAGTGGGGCTTGAGGGGGGTGAGAGGCAGGGCTTGGCACAATCTTGGCGAGTAGGGGGCCTGGGCAAGTGGCTTGGGCTGGCTCCACGTTGGGGGTAGGGGGTAAGGGAGAGGGGGCTCGGGTCAGCTCTGTGCAGGGGAAGAATGGGGGTGGGGGAATACACTCATTCAATACCTCTACAGGCTCCATCTGTCTTCTGGCCTGCAGGGGGCAGGGCCTCATGGGTAAAAGGAGGAGCAGGGATGAAGGGCTGGGGAGAGAGGAGGAATCAGCAGGGGGCAGGGCGGGTAATCCGCCACTGCCTGCCGGGGTCCTTAAAAACCTCCCATGACGGGAATTCCAGAGCTCTACTAGCCTTAGAGTTAGCAAGGTGGATCTACCAGCCCCGCCTGAGGAGCAATGGCTCAAGGCCCAGAGTATGCAGCACTGGCCATTGGTCTGTACAGCTGTCTGTATTGTCCGGAGACACATTAAGCTTCCTGCTCCAATATCCTCACACTCCTCTGCCCCCAAACAGTAGTTCCTGGCTCCTTCCTGTGTCCCCTCATTCTGTCCCTCCTGGAGAATGGCCAAGGGGGCGCTGGTCTTGGGAACAACAGTCCCTGCTGTGAAGTCCTGTAGGTCCCCATCCCAGTGCATTAGTGTCCTCATGTCTGCTCTGTGCTGAATATTCCCAGTGTCTCTGACATACCCTAGCTCTCCCTGGGCATGGTTACTCGGAGGTCTCTATCACTCCCTGGTTGTCTCTTGCAGTGGCTTTGCTGTCAGGACTTGGCCTGGACAGGAGCAGGGAGCTCCTGGGAGTGTCCTAGCCATAACCCAGAAGTGACACACAGCCAGCACGACCCCCGGTGCGGGGAGACCTGCAGCATGAGCTATTCAGCACCGTCTCTTGCAGGATTGTTCACTTTTGTCTGGTTTTCCCAGGAGGGCGATTGAGACAGGAGGCCATCTGGGGAATTGCAGGGCTCTCTGTCCTTTGTCTGGCTCCACTGATTTATCTGCTGGTGAAAAAAGGTAGGCGACGGGGACCTCAGCTCGAGGCTGTGAGTGGACAGTGTCCATGCCAGGGAGAGACAAAGGGGAGCATTTTCCAACAAGCCTATGTAACGAAGGCAGCTACGTTCAGTGGCTTTCAATGGGACTTAGTCCTGGTCACTCTGGTGCGTTCAGAAACGCTGCCCCAAATGCCATTTCAAAAGCTACTAAGGAAAGTAGGAGCTGAAGTGCCATGGCCTTACAGTGGTATGTGAACTACATTAATGCCAAGATTGTCAAAGTTGTCCAGGGGATTTGGATACATTAACTTGGCAACTGAGCCTACTAATCCCTTGAGAAGCAATGAAAATCCCATTCTAACCATGATGCAGAGTCCAGCCCCTGGCCACAACATTGCATAGCCTATCTCTTGGTCAGGCAGGGAGCGAGGGGTGTCTGGGACCTTGCCAACAGTATTTTTCTTCCTTTTTCTTTCAGTTGCATCTAAGCGGAGATGTCCAAGGTAGGAAGGAGGATACCTTAGCCTGGGGTTGTTATGATTCTGGATGTGTCCCCAGAGTGTGATGCAGGGAGATGCGGAGGGGTAAGGGGGGAACTGAGTTCTCAGCTGCCTTGAAATGTTCCCTGGTGAGTGGGACAGGGACAGAATGTGAGTAGATCCCCTGAGGATCCATTGGGATTTCCCAGCCTCTCTCTATCAGTATCGAATGCAGTTTGAGAAACACCTGCTGGCCAGGGAGGCTTGTGCATGATTCACTGGCCAACGGCAGCATGTGCACCACAAATACAGAACAATACCCACCGGCACTGACATGTTTCACACTTGCTTTTGACAGTGAACCGTTCCCAAACCACAGCACTGAGAACACGCCCACAGAGGAGCAGATCCAGTGTAAGGACCTATTTTCCCCCCTTCCTACATGTATTTGGGCAAGGTCTGATGCCCTGCACGAATGGGGAGTGGCACGCCAGGTGCTGTACAGACACAGGGTCAGAAGGCAGTCCCTGCCCCAAAGAGATTATAACCCCAGGCCCAGATCCTCAGAGTTTGTTTAGGCTCCTAACTTTATTTCAGTGGAAGTTCGGAGGCTCAGTACCTTTGAGGATCTGGGCCTATGACTGAACACAGCTAGAAAAAAAAAAAACAAGCCAAGGGAGGATGGGGTGTGACAAGGAGCAGACACACAAACTGCCCAGTCATTGTCCCCTGCTGATATCCCAAAAGCTGCATGGCTGAGCTGTGACTCACACCAACGTGCTCTGCCTCCGCAGTGCCCACGCCTGGCTCCCTGTTCTGGTCTGTGTCCGATTTGACTGTGTTTCCACTGGCCCCAAGTCACTGGCTAGGGTCTGAGGAAGGGGGAGGGCTACACGACCAAAAGGCAAGGTCATAGGATCAGAGAGCTGTAGGGCTGGAAGAGGCCTCAAGGGGTTGTGGAGTCCAGCCCCCTGCACTGAGGGAGAGTTAAAACTACCCCAGTGCTGTAATTCACAGACCATCAGGAACCCTTGAGATCATCTAGTCTGACCTCCTATCTAGCACAGGCCAGTGACTTACACTAACCTACAGCACCTGGCACTGTGGGGCCCAGCCTGCTGTGGTCTGTAGGAGCTACACCCATAGACAGGTTAAATAATAATAATAATAACTGGTGTCCACACCTCAACTCTCACTCACACCCTTGCAGCTGCAATGACACAATTGGAGCTGACACTTCAGTGAAACCCTGATGTGGTCCCCCAGCCCCAGCCCATGATTATTTTGAGCTGTCTCAGGCTTCTGCTGCTGCTGCTGTATTTATTGCACTGCAGTTTCCATTTCAAACCCAGCCCAGATACAACAAACCACCCCGGGGAAATGTGTCCATTTAAAGATCCGGTCGGGTCTGGGAGGGGAATTTCTCACGCTCAGCAAGAGAGCAGGTGCTGTGACCGCGAGCCAGCGCTGCGCTAGTCGTGCTGGGGAGCAGGGTGTGAACAGAGCCTCACAGTGTATACTCTAAAGCTGTGACCGGACCTCAGGGTCAGTGCTAGGGTGTGTTATTTTTGAACACCTAGATCATGCGATAGATAAACCTCTCCCCTTGTGAGGCTGACACTTCCCCTTGTTGGGCCGGTGCTGAGACAGCTTTAAGTGTTAGGCGAGTGACAGCAGGACATGGACAGAAGGCTGTGCTAGATGTTATCATGGGCCCATACCACAGACTCCAGGGAAGCAGCTGTATGCCCCTGCCCAGTGGGGATGTGCATGTGCTGGGTCGGGGTGGGAGCTCTGGGCAGGCTCAGCCTAGGGGGACATTCGCCAGGGGGTCCCGCCAAGCTGTGGCAAATCCCACTGATCTGTGGATACAAGTCCCAGCTTCAAGGCTTGACAGAGGGGCAGCTGGTCTTGTGGTTGGGTTGCTGGGACTTGGGAGATCAGGATTTAATTCCCAGTTCTGCCACAGGCTCTCTGGGAGGCCTTGGGTAAGTCACTTAGGACCAGGTCATTCCACCCTTGCTCATGGTGAAGAATACCTCACTCCATGAGCTCTCCCCTGGCACTCAGTGGGGCGAGGGGCTGTTCAATGTGAATGGGGTGGGGTGCACTCCAGCTTTAGCTTTCTCTTTGCTGCTACTCCCCAAGTGTAACCATGGGCTAGTCCGACTGCACAGGGCGGGGTTGGGAGAATAACCCCATGAGTGTGGGCAGCGCTAGGGGGCGTGTAAGTAGGTGCAGAACTAGAACTTAGATCCACTGATGTCCCCAGGGGACCCCGCTGCTGGAGAAAAGGGGGGCAAGAGATGATGGCTCATCTGGGGGTGGGACTGGTCCTGTATGTCCTCTACCCCTTTATATTAGTATTCAGCAGGCTGCTGGGATGTGGGGTGTGAGCTGAGACACACACAAAGCACAGCGTGGTACTGTGCTGAAGACAAGCGCCTGGGGCAGCTGGGCCCACCCGAGAATCACAGCAGCTCCTCAGACCCCTTTGCTGAAGTGGGAATGGCCCATATCCTTCCCCTAGGCCCTGCAGGTGCTGGAGAGACACAGAACAAGTCATCCCCAGCTAGGATAGCCTCTCTCCTGCCCCTCTCCTCTGGCCTCTCTGTGGTGCTGTCTGTGCGGGGATAGGAGAGGATGGGGGGCTGGGTGGGTGTCCCCAAGGGATGCTGAGGGCCTAGCAGGGGTGGGCTGTGGGGGGCTCTTCCAGGGAGCAGCACTTACCCCTGTGCTCTCTGCTAACTCTCTCCCCAGATGCCGCCATCAGCGAGTTTGGTGCAGCCACGGTGAGTCATGGTGTCGGTTGAATCCTGACCGTGAATTTCAGGCTCAGGATCTGGGACATCCCAGTGGGAATTTGCACCCTGAGACACTGTCCAATGCTGGAGTGCAGCAGTGCTGAGCCCAGTGCTGGGGGTGTAAGCCGAGATTTGCATTCCTCTCTTTGCCCTGCTGGGCCTCAGACATTGTAACACAGGAGGGATTGCTGTGATCCTCTGATCTGCTTTCCTGCAGTCTCACCCCGCGATTCCTGCATCCTGCCCAGAACTTCTGACACTGCAATTGTTGCTTTTAACTACCCATGAAAAAGACAAGATTTCTCTCTCCTTCTGCCCAGTTTTCTATCTCAACCTGTCCCTGCCTCTGTGTATGAGGCAATTGAAATTTTTTGAACAAAAATATTTTTTGTAGAAAAATGAGGTTTTTTTTCCTAAAATGAAAATTTTCACCAAAAATTGCAGGATTCCTTTGAAATTTTCTATTCTGTGTGCAAAAATCTGGTGAACATTTATATCAAAGTGGTTGCTAACATTGTTTGTTTACTGAGCACTGGGCTTCCAGTAAATAAATAAATAAAATAATTATTTTGATAATATTTGTTGAAAATTCCGATAAATTAATGGGAAATTGTGCAAACATAAAAAGTGGATCCATCTGGAGCCAGAGAGATGCTACCAAATCCACATGTTTTTAGCAAAATTATTTCGCCATATTCTGACTAGCTGTTTTGCCCGTAGCTTCCTTCAAAGGGCTATTCTGCTGTGGCGTCAGTCTCTCTCTGTTGGAGTTTGGGGGTTAGCAGAGGAATAACAGGATTTTATTTTTGTTTTAAAGATTCCTCGGGAGCAGGAAAACGAGACTGTAACCTATGCCATCGTAGAGAAAGTCCGTGACAAGCCCAGCTAACGCTCCAGCTTCTGAAACACAGCACAGCCTGCACCTCTCATCTGCATTGATTCTGAAATAGCGAGTGCCGCATTGGCCTGTGGCTCTTGTACGGGCTAGTCGCTGAGTAGCCTTAGAACTTTGTCAAGTTTTAGGGAAAGTCTTTCTGCTCTGTGTCTCTGTCTTCAGATTCCTCTGTGGTCTTACCCGCTCCCCAAAATGTCGGGCTGTCTGAGTGCATTTCTCTTAGCCTCCCCCAACCCTGCTTCCCTCCATTGTCTGGAGTTTTATAGACACCAGGGCAGGTGTCAGCATGTTTATTTCCATTGCAATAAACCCGCAGTGTGAATTTGTGCAATGGTGATTCCTTCTTGGATTCTCAGGAGTTCAGCTCCCCTCGAGAACAATGGAGTTCTGACAAGGCATGGACCCCACGCTCCCCACAGGCCTGGGCTGGCCAGGAGGGGGCTGGGTACAGAGCACAGGGGGGAGATGAAGTTCTCCGAACACCTCCTGATCCTCAGTGCGTGAAACTCAAACACATGGGCCCTAGTGTTTGTCCCCCTGCAGTACAGCCTGGCTGGCTGGTCGATGGACAGCTGGGGCCTAATCTCAGAGATCTCATCCGCCCAACCGAAAACTTCCTCGTGGGGCCCAGAGCAGAGCCATCCTGGACTGAAGTCTGGCCAGGAGCAGGCCCCATAGGCAGGGATGCTGCACAGCCCAGCAGCTTGGCAATAACAGGGAGCAGCCTCTCCCCTCAGTCTCTCTCTCCCTGCCCACCGGCTGGGGCTTCCCTAGGGCCACTGTGCTGCAGCTGGGGTCAGTTCCCCCTTCCTGGGCCCAGGCAGCCCCTCGTCACTGCCTGCTCCCATCACCAGGGCTGCAGCTCCCCCTGTCCCTGGCCTGCCTCTGCAGGGTGCGAGTGCAGCATGGGGAGTCACTGATCCCCAGGCTGTGGGTTTGCTGGGGTACTTCCCAGGACATTTCTGGCCCAGCCCAGCCCCCCACCACAGGGCTGGGGGTTAGAGCCATGCTCGCTCCCAGCTGGGCTTCCCTCTCCCCTCTAGATGGTGCCAGAGCCCCACTACCCTCCTGCCGGCTGTTTGTTCTGGCCATCCCCTCCCCCTCTGGGTTCCTGGTCAGGGCTTGTCTGAATGTCTGGTGTGGTTTGGCTGGTTTCCCTCCCTTTGTATCACAGGGCTCTGCCTGGACAGGCGCCTCTCACGTCCCGGCCAGAGATTTTAGGCCTGAGCTCTCCCATCTCCCCTCCCAGAGCTGGGGATAGAACCCAGGAGTCCTGAGTCCCAGCCCCCTGCTCTCACCACCAGACCCCATTCCCTGCAACTGCCAGAGCTAGCCTTAGGGGCTGTCTATAAATTACATAACACATTTTTTGGTGATTTTCAAGACCCACCAACTCTTTGTAACACTGAAACAAACATGCAAAATTAAGGACGCCCCCTGCAAAGCGTTTTGTAATTTATGAACAGCCCCATGGAACCCAGGAAACCCTGACTCCCAGGTCCCCTCGTCTAACCCAAGGGGTCTCCCTCCCTTCCTGGAGCCAGGGCTAGAACCCAGGAGTCCTGGCTCCCACCCCTTCCTCACTCTGGCCATTAGATCCTACTCCCCTCCCAGAGCTAGGAATGGAGCCCAGCCAGCCTGCTGCCTAATCCTATCATCTAACTCAGAGGTCCCCACATTGTGAGGTGCCTGAATGTTTTGGGGGGCACAACAGGGCCTGAGCAGCCTCCTGGGGGGTATGGAGGGAACCCCAGCCTGCTCCCAGCTCTGCTCCGGCCTCAGTCCCAGCCATGGCCCCAGCTCCCAGGCCCAGCCCCGCCCCCATTCTTGGCCCCCAGCCACAGCTTCCACTTCTGCCCCCAGTCTCAGCCCAAAGCCACGGCTCTGCTCCCAGCCCCAGCTGTGGCCCTCACCACAGCCCCCTTACTCTGTCCATGTCCCCGCAGCTGCAGCCCTATTCCTACGGGCTGGGCATGGACAAGGGTATGGGAGGGCACTTGTAAAGTGTGGGGACCACTGATCTCACTCCTAGACCCTGCTTTTTCTCAGTTTCTCTTTTGAATTAGGTGAAGCAGTGACCATTTGCCATGCAAATGTGGGGCTCAAACCGTCGGCTGAGCACAGCCCAGCCCTGTCCTCTCTAGAGAGCTCTGCACTGCCCTCTTTCACTACATCCAGGCTAGCGTTTGGGGACCAGCTGCAACCCTTGATTGCCAGTTAACTGGAGTTTGCTAAAGCACCTTTGCAAATGTTCATCTAGCCACCCCACAAAGGGTTGTTTCAGACACGTGGAGAATCTGTGGTTGCGCTTGGGTCAGCCACAAATGCGTGTGGAGTGTCTGGACTAGACTTCTTACTGTGGTAGTTAACTTGAATTAACTGGCAACGAGTCAACCTGAGTTACCACAGGGCCATAAACTATAGTTTAGACAAACCCACGGGGAATAGCGAGACTGGATGAGAACTGAGGTCCACCTAGTGCAGTAGCTTGTTGGTGATTGCAGCCAGGACCAAACACTTCAGACAAAGGTGGACCCCTGCAATAGATAGTGATGGGTGAACTGAAAGTTCCATCCTGAGCCCAGGTAATCAGAAGCTGGTTGAAGCCCTGAAGCATGAGCTATAATATCTCTTCCATACTCTTTGATTCAGCAATAACTAAACTCTGGATTTAGTTGTTATCCATAAAAATGTCCAGTCCTTCTTTGCATCTTGGTAAAGTGAGTCAGAATCTACACCCCCTGCAAAATGTTGACTTTTCATTCCCCCCCACCCAAAAAAAAGACACAAAAAACTGAAAACCCCAAAACCAAAATAGTTTTTTTTTTGTTTTTTTCTGAAGCTGAAAACAAAACAAAAAGGGCAGAGAGTACAAAGGTGCAAAAGATTTTGGCTGCAAGCTGCTGAAAGCCAAAACATTTTGTTGTGTTTTGTTTGTTGGTTGTTTTTGTTTTTGGCTGAAAGTATTCATTTTCAGGGTCGCAGTTTTCCAACAAAGAATTGAAAATGTTGGAGGAAAGCAGACACTTTTCAGTAAAACTTTCTGTTTAGTAGAAAACCAAGATTTCTGACAAACAAAAGTTTAGAGGGGAAATTTTCATCCAGGCCTGCTAACTTCATAACTATCAGCCAGCAGAAGAAATCTACGGAGCTGGAAACAGTAATCTGCCTCCAATGAGTGACCATGAAAAGATTGAAACCTGTCACTCTGCTGGTGCATCCACTAGGCCACACAGCCTGCTGGAAAAGGGCTCTTAAGGAAGAATATTTCCCTGCTCTGCAGGGGACTCACTGGGTGGGATTCTCTGGCCTGTGCTATGCAGTGAGTCAGACCAGAGGGTCCCTTCTGGACTTATTACAGCTGTGAATCTCTCCTCAAAAATCACCCTGATGAGTCTGGCCACATGCAAGAGGAAATAAAATCAGGCTGTAGAAAAGCGAGGCGCCACTGAGATTTGGACTCAGGATTTGTCTACACATACCTTAGTGCTTAGTGAAAGTGCTACATATGGCAACAAGTATCAGAGGGGTAGCCATGTTAGTCTGGTTCTGTAAAAGCAGCAAAGAATCCTGTGGCACCTTATAGACTAAGAGACGTTTTGCAGCATAAGCTTTCGTGGGTGAATACCCACTTCGTCGGATGCAAGTAGCAACAGGAAACCTCCACATCCCCAAGAGGTGGCAGCTACATAATAGTGCTGTCTACATGGGGAGTTAGGTTGGTGTTTGGACCCAGGTTGCTGTATTCAGAATGCTAACTGTGACACAATGGAACCAAGCTTTAGCATATCTCTCAGTGGCGTCTCTGAAGCCAAGATGTGAAGGAGGAAAAAGCTATGAGACTCACACTGTTGTCAGAAATAGAAAGGAGAGTGTGAAGCAATTCCTGTGTTAGACCCTGTGATAAACATACAGCTAAGGATATCATAAAATCCCTCCTTTACCTGTAAGGGGTTAATCAGTTCCGTTAACCTAGGTGGCACCTGACCAGAAGGACCAATGGGGAAAGAAGATACTTTCAAATCTGGGGGGTGGGTTGTTTTGTGCTCTTTGTTGTTCTCTACGAGAAAAAGAGAGAGACCAAGCAAGTAATCCAGCTTCTACTGAAATGATACATTTAAAATTACAGAAATTGTAAGTAATAGCAAGGAAATGTGTTAGGGTATCTTTTGTTTTAGCTTGTGAATTTTCCCTAGGCTAAGAGGGAGGTATCCCTGTTTTTTGTAACTTTAACATTTTGCCTAGAGGGGAATCCTCTGTGTTTTAAATCTTATTATCCTGTAAGATTATCATCCATCCTGATTTTACAGAGGTGCTTCATTTACTTTTTTCTTTATAATAAAGTTCTGTTTTAAAAAACCTGATTGATTTTTAGTGTACTAAAAATCCAAGTGTCTGGTCTGTGCTCACCTTGCTTACCTATTTAGCTGGTGTATTATTCTCAAGCCTCCCCAGGAAAGGGGGTGAAGGGGGTTGGGGGGGATATTTTAGGGAAATAGGAACTCCAAGTGGCCCTTTTTCCTGAATCTTTGTCGAACTCACTTGGTAGTGGCAGTGATACCATCCAAGAACAAGGAAGAATTTGTGCCTTGGGGAAGTTTTTAACCTAAGCTTGTAGAATTAAGCTTAGAGGAGTCTTTCATGCGGGTCCCCACATCTGTACCCCAGAGTTCAGAGTGGGAAGCAAACCCTGACAGAGTCAATGAGACAAGATACTGTGCCTGGGGAAGGAAGTGGGAAGATAATAGAATCATAGAAGATTGGGGTTGGAAGAGACCTCAGGTGGTCATCTAGTCCAATCCACTGCTCAAAGCAGGACCAACCCCAACTAAATCATCCCAGCCAGGGATTTGTTAAGCTGGGCCTTAAAAACCTCTCAGAATGGAGATTCCACTACCTCACTAGGTAACCCATTCTGGTGCTTCACCACCCTCCTAATGAAATAGTGTTTCTTAATATCCAACCTAGATCTCCCCCACTGCAACTTGAGACCATTGTTTTTTGTTCTGTCATCTGCCACCACTGAGAACAGCTGAGCTCCATCCTCTTTGGAACCCCCCTTCAGGTAGCTGAAGGCTGCTATCAAATCCCCCCTCACTCTTCTTTTCTGCAGACTAAATAATCCCAGTTCCCTCAGCCTCTCCTCATAAATCATGTGCCCCAGCCCCCTAATCATTTTATTGCCCTCCACTAGACTCCCTCCAATTTGTCCCTATCCTTTCTGTAGTGGAGGGCCCAAAACAGGATGCAATACTCCAGGTGTGGCCTCATCAGTGCTTAATAGTGGGGAATAATCACTTCTCTTGATCTGCTGGCAATGCGCCTACTAATGCAGCCCAATATGCCATTAGCCTTCTTGGCAACAAGAGCACACTGCTGACTCATATCCAGCTTCTGTAGGGACTTCTCCATCACTTGATGTCTTTAAGTCAAGACTGGGTTTCGTTTTCTAACATTTGCACTAGCTCAAACAGAATCTATGGCCTTGATGAAGGGAACAGGTGGTGAGAATCTCTGGTTTGTGCTATGAAGGAAATCAGACAAGATTAGTATAAGGTTTGCTTCTGGTATCTCTTATTTCAAGGGGTCACATGTGGAGATTGGGCACTACTCATTATTAGCAAGACTTGACAAATTAGGCTATTGATGATAATACCTTGTTTTTATACTGCCCTTTTTTCATCCATAGATCTCAAAGTTCTTTACATATGAGTAAAATATGGAGATATACCTATCTCATAGAACTGGAAGGGACCCTGAAAGGTCATTGAGCCCAGCCCCCTGCCTTCACTAGTAGGCCCAAGTACTGATTTAGCAGGCCACTGCTCAAACCACCGAGCTATCCCTCCTCCTAATATCACCAGCCCTAATTAATAGAAAGAGAAATTGAGGCACACAGCAGGAAAGTGGCTTGTCCTAAGTTGCACAATACCATGGCAGTGGCTGGAATAGAACCAAGATCTCCCGGCCAGTGCACTATTCACTAGCTTACATTGCATTAGTAAAGTCAATGTAATGTCAGACATTAAACATGGAAATTGCCATCTCCCATAAACTGTGTATTTTTCATGTATTGTTTGCTACAAAACAAACCATCAAAGTATCAATTTATTGGTCTGAGTTGCTGGCTGCTAAGGAACAGATTTCACTGGAAACCCGAATTGTGTACTTTGTAGGAACATGTTACCTAGAGAAAGAAAACAGTGATGTACAAAAAGAGAAATGAATCCAAAGAATTTGCAGTAGTCTGATCCCTGGTCTAGGAGTCGCTGAAAGTTCACATCAGTAACCAAAACCTGCAAGGAGCAGGAGAGAGAAAATTAAAATAAATACAAATTTAATTTCACAGCGACTGAAAGGAACAACTTGAAACCCAGCTACTCAGAGGAAGTGTGGATTGTTCCATCAAAACCTTAATTTCTTCTGCAACAGAAGACAGACTTACCCTGAATGATCTTCATTTAATGTATGACCTAAATTGATGCAGCTAGAGTTAGACCTGTTTCTAGTTCTACTGCCACGCTAGCAAAGCGTGATGTATTAGAACAGCTGTGTTTCGCAGATTCTCCTCTTTAGACAGTCAATACATTCATATACTTGATCAAACTGTTGTGTTAACTTTTAACAGCTATGTATGTTACAGGTTTAATTTTTGTACAACACAGCTCCAGGAGGGTTTGCCTGTAAAGCTCTACAGGGGTAGCTATACTGGCAAATCTGCTCTTCTGTGGACTAGGCTATAAAAACCCCATTTGTTCTAAACCAGCACAAAATCTGAAATTTTGAAACTGTCTGCAAAACAAAATTGCAGGAAAACAATCTTTTCGTCAATCAAAATGTTTTATATTGATATACTCGAAATATGGCATTGCAATCTTGTGTTTTTATTTTATTTATTTTATTTTGATATTATATTATATTTTGATATTTTGTGTGCCTTTATTTTATTTTATATTTATTATTTTATTAATTGAGGTTATTTTATTTTTATCTTTTATATATAAATTGATCATTGTTTTTGAAATCATTGTCCTAATTTGTAACTGGTATTCTAATTTGTTTTGGAGTTGGTTTTTGGATTGCTCAATTGATATTGTAACTGGTCATTTGTAATTGTTATTCTTACTGAAAATTGTTTGATAAATGATTTAGTAATTGGTTTGGTAACTGATAATTAATTTTCTAAATTGGTATTCTAACTGGTAAGAATAGAATAGAATAGAATAGAAATGACAAAGTCAAAATGAAATATCTCAATAAGTTTGAATGGATAATTTCAATAATTTTTCATCTAAAACTTAAACTAAACGGATACACTCCTATGTGATATTTCAATTTTCTTGAATCAGCATTTTCTTGTGGAAATATTTTTTGTTAGAAATTTTTTGACCAACTCTGCAGTGAGATAGATGAGGCTGACTTTTGTCATTATCTAGGGCTGGGATTTTCAAAGGAACACACCTCTCCTTGACATTAAATAGCAGTTATGTGCCTAAATTTCACAGACTATTTTAAAAATCCCACACTAGACAAATATAACCTTAGCTGGTGTACATACATGCTACCTCCTTCCCCCCAATTTTTTAATATTACATTACATTAATAAATAACATTCACATTAATTATTAACAGAAGAGCACCATATCTACATTTGTGCTTGGTATTTGTTAGCTGAAAAGATGAATTATCATGCAAGTGGTTGCTCTAAACTGGGCAGGATTTAAGAATTAAATTGGTTTTAAATCCTTATGGAGCTTTTATACCTGTTTTTCACCATCTGTTTATGAAGTTAGGGACAATGATCAATGTAATTGTTACCTCTTGTCACCAGAAGGGAACACAGCACAACTAGGCCCAGGGTCGAAGGAATGGTAATTCCCAGTACCGACTTAGAGGACAATCCTAGGAAAGAAATTGTATAATGTCAGTACAAAGGAGGCACCAGAGAAAAAATAAGAAATTAGCAGGGAGATAAAGGGTGAAATAGCTCTTGATAATATGTGAAATCTATTATTAATATTATCAGCTTTCTTTTTGGGGAGGTCTCTTAACTGTAATGAGTATTGAGGAGGGATGTGAATACGAGGAAGTGGGTGCATTGGCAAAGCAGCAAGGGGACAGCATTCCTAACATTGTGGGTAACTAAGGGAAAGACACAGAATTGGGAGAAGGATGCAGTGACAAGGTCGGCCACTTTCTTATGTAGAACCTGAGCTGGCTTGGAATTTTCCATTCAAGTGGCTTTTGGATGGGAAATTTGATTGCCGCAAAATCAATAGTTTCTGTGTGAAAATGTTAATTTTGCTGATTTTTTTTTCAATTTCCCAGCCAGAAAAGTTCAAATTGAGAAGTTTCATTTCATTTTGGGTCTACATTAATCTTTTCATCCGCCTGAGCTGCTGCACTGCTTCATGGGAGCTGTAGTTGAGATGTCTCATGCCTCTATTCTCCCCTAAGAGCTGGGATTCCTGTCCAGACTACATTTCCCATGGTTCCCCTTGGTCACAGTACTTCCATGATGGACCATGAAAATAAGTGGATGCAGAAATGAATGTCGAAGTGAAACATTTAATGTCAGGCCAACCAACCACAGTGGAACATTTCAGTTTGGGAATGTTAATAATTTTATTTCTATTGAAAATATCAAAATGGAACATTTTGGCATTCCATTTTTTTTTCCAATTCTGGATGTAATCAAATGGCAAAATATTGGAATTTCTCATGGAACAGAAATTCCGGTTTATGGTCAGCTCTCTGTATAACTTACACATCTTCCCTGAGCTTGGTCATGCACATGGTTAGCTGCTGTGAGAGTGAACATATTTTATGTGTGGGGAATGGTATATACTTTGTGGGAAGTGACTGGTACATCTTTTAGGAGGAATCAATATTACTTTTGCCCATCTCCTTGCAGCTGAAATTGAAACTGGAGGCTGACTGCCAACGGCAGTCTGATTAGCTGCATTTGGACAGGGGCTGTGCCATCAGATTAACTCCAAAGCCACTAAAGAGGGATCTGATTAGCAACTATGAATCTATTCATTATTCATGCTTTTGCTCAAGGCCAAATATAAATATTGTAGCAATGCCATGAAATGGGTGAAATATACCTGATACAGCAAAAGGCCTGGGTACATTACTTAAGCTCTCCAAGTCTCGTGCTAGCCCTCCATACAGGGATGAATTTCACCAGCCATCCCTAATTTCTACCCTTCTCATGCATTCTCAGCTATTCCCTATATTCCTACCACTCAGGCTGTTAGAAGATGGTGGACTCTAGATTGGGATTCCCCCCCTCCCCCTTTCTATCTTTTAGATAAATCACTCTATATGTTGTATGTAAGAGACTTAAAATAACAACTGAACTCATTTACTATTAGAAAGAGGCTGCATTCCAGAGAGAGTTATGTAGGAATTGGGTGTTTTATCTGTGGAACAAATGCATGGCAGGGCATGAATAAATCACTGAATCTGCTTTAAACCTACAATAATACTTAAAATACAATAATCATGAACCATGTTTGAAAACAAGAAAAGAACAGCTAACTCCCCCCAGCTCATTATGTTTAGTGTGAGATTTTAAATGGTTTCCACTAGAGCTGTTTGAAAAATGGAATTTTCCTTTCTTGTGAAATGGGATCTCAAAGTTACTTTCAATTCCAAATTTGAATGAAAAGTTGAAATATCAAAAAAATGTCATTAAACGGAAAATTCTGCAAAGTTTCAAACTGGAAATGTCAGACTGGAAACATTCCACAGTTTAGAATGAAAAAAATGATGTGGCTTGTTGAAGTGACATTTTTCATTTTGAAATGACAGTTCAAAAGGAAGAACGTCATTTCATTTAAGAATTTTAATTTGAAAGAACATGTTTTATTTTCATTTTTGCAATGGAAAATCACAACATAGTCAAAATCACAACATTTTACAATGGAAATTTTTGAGTTTATTGTAATCAAAATTGAAAGTTTCTTTCAGCTCTATTTTCTGTTAGGCTTCACCTTCGTAGCTTCCCCTTTGCTGGTGTTGTTTGGTGTTGGAAAGTCTTCTATCAGTCTGGAGGAATACAGCAGCTTCTTGTCCATTACATCATGAACAGGGCCAGAAAGTCCCAGTTCTCTGGTGCGTAACTGTGGCTCCTAAGGCAGGGTATTTACCCCTGTTCACGCTATTAGTCATTTTTTGTGGCCCAGTATCAGTGGAGTTAAGCATTCAGGGCCCAATTCACTGCTCCCCTGTGCCCCATAGGCTCAAATTAGACAGACACAAATAGGCCATAGATCCGGACTGAACACCACCCAGCCTCCGTACAACGGCCTGAGCACTGATGTACAGAGCCTGCTCCATTAGATTTGCTCCCATCCACAGCAGTCCCAGCAGTTGTGTCGGGGTGTAGCTGGCAAACAGAGGGAGTCCTTGGGGTCACCTCTGCCCCTACAAAACCCCCATAGGAGCCATTATCTGCCTTATGTCCCTGCACAACTGCAGGATGGAATCTGGCTCTCAGAGCTTGATGCAGTAGCTGTTCCTATTGAATCAATGGGAAGGGGCCTGTACAGGGAACCAGGCAGCCCCACTATCTCACCTGAGAGCATGATAGTCAGTGCAGGGTGCTCAGTGGTGTGTGAGCATGGTCTGGAGTACCTGAAGGTGACACACATTCCTGAAAACCCTGGCAGAGACATCCCCATGTAAACGGGTGCCCTGTACAAGTAGGGACTCCTTTACCCCTTTATAATGCCTACAGTTCATAAACAACAGTTTTTCTGAGCCATTCGTAGGCAGGCTGGACGGGCCTCTTTGATCTCACTTGCTCTCCATTATTTCAAAGCAGCCCCTCTAGTAAGCTCCCCAGCCTCTCCTCTGTCTCTCTGGCCCTGCTGGAGAGAGACGAGTCTACTGCTGAGTTCTTTGCTCCCTCCGCAGACCCCCTGCTGGAAAGGGTGAGAGGGATAAGCCCTGAATTACGGATCCTGCATGGGATGCAGGGCCTGCAAAGCCCCAAGTAGCCCACTGAGTGTTTCCTCTGAATTCACTCCGTTTAGCTGCTCCACCAAAGCTTGGCTCAAAGAATGGCTTTGAGTGACGCTGCTGTCCCATGGGAGTTTAATTGTCTCCATGGGGATGGGAGTTTTCCTTATGCTGCATCATCAACAATTATAAAGATTCTGCAAGTCAAATTAAGAAATCGGTGACACCTGTGCAGCCCCCATTGCCTGCAATATGAGTTTGCTCAGCTGATGGATTAATAAACACTATTTTTGATGATGCACCAGAGGAACTCTCCATTAGCTGGGCTGGCTCTGCAGGGTTTACAAGAGTAAAAGGGAGGAAAACACGGAGGTTGGGTCACTGAAATCAGCAGGTCCAATGTACACAGGCAGGGGCGGCTCCAGGCCCCAGCACGCCAAGCGCGTGCTTGGGGTGGCATGCCGCAGGGGGCGCTCTGCCGGTCGCCGGGAGGGCGGCAGGCGGCTCCGGTGGACCTCCCGCAGGCGTCCCTGCAGAGGGTCTGCTGGTCTCGCGGCTCCGGTGGACCTCCCGTAGGCACACCTGCAGAGGGTCTGCTGGTCCTGCGGCTCCGGTGGTCCACCAAAGCCACGGGATCAGCAGACCCTCTGCAGGCACGCCTGTGGGAGGTCCACCGGAGCCACCTGCCGCCCTCCCGGCAATCGGCAGAGCGCCCCCTGCAGCATGCCGCCTGCTTGGGGCGGCGAAATGTCTAGAGCCGCCCCTGTACACAGGGAATAAAACTGCTAAGCAGAAGATGTCTGGTTTACAGAGTCACTCTTTACAATACAACTGCTATTTTGAAAATTGACAATTTGAACTGTAACTTATTCAGCTGGGTTCTGCCTAGCAATAGAGAATTTTTTGTATAGAGAAGGTGGGTTTAGTGCCTTACCTGTTACACTTAGATGCTGGGCAGTACTTAGAAGAGAAAGAGTTTGATGGTTAAGATTGTCCTTGTGCTCATATAAACAGGAGAAGTTTCCTGAGCTGCTCGTGGATACTTCATAGTGCAGGTCGTAGGCAAATTTGCTTTGCTGCATCGGCTGGATTGCAATCTCCTTCCCATCTTTACAGAAAATAACACGGGTAAAAGGGGGAAGGGCAGGTATTTTACACTTCATCACCACTGTGTCCCCTTGGGAACTTGACGCTTTGTCAAGAAACATCTGTGGAGCAGGGAGGTCTCCTACATAGGACAAAATATTAAATTAAACACATGTGACTCTATTCCCTTCTGGTGTTAACTGGCACTGCTCCAAGGTTTTCAGCAGGGGCTTTGGCTTAGTATGGTAGCTCTTCCCATTCCCATGTTGAGATTTTTGTTAAACTAAGGCAATTCATAGAGAAAAGCTAAAGCTAAGGCTGAGAGCAGATATCAGTGACCTGGGGTAAAACTTCATGTAGACAATTATAGTTAGTAAAGGAACAGACATTGAAAAGCCAGGAAATTCAGAGCTGAGAGTAAACATGAGACACACCAAACATTTGAAAGTACTGAAAATTGATTAATAAGGTATCCAGACAAACTTTACTCTGTCCCCCTAGCGATGTCCTGAGACATTCATAATGACTTATCAGTCCATGGCAATCACTCCTTAACAATTGGAATAACAGAGACTTGGAGGGGTAACTCACATGACTGGAGCATGTCACGGACGGGTATAAACTGTTCAGGAAGGACAGGTGGGGCTGAAAAGGTGGAGGAGTTGCACTGATGTAAGAGAGCAGTATGACTGCTCAGAGGTCCAGTATGAAACTGGAGAAAAGCCTGTTGAGAGCCTTTGGGTTAAATTTAGAGGTGAGAGCAAAACAGGTGATGTCGTGGTGGGCATCTGCTATAGACCACCAGACTAGGAGGATGAGGTAGACAGGCTTTCTTCGGACAACTAACAGACATTTCCAGATCACAGGCCCAAGTTCTCAAGGGGGACTTCAATCACCCTGACATCTTTTGGGAGAGCAATACAGCAGTGCACAGACAATCCAGGACGTTTTTGGAGAGTATTGGGGACAACTTCCTGGTGCAAGTGCTGGAGGAACCAACTAGGGATCATACTCCTCTTGACCTGCTGCTCACAAACAGGGAAGAATTGGTAGGGGAAGTAGAAGTGGGTGGCAACCTGGGCAGTAGTGACCATGAGATGGTCTAGTTCAGGACCTGGCAAAAGAAAGGAAGAAAAGCAGCATAGGGGAGAGCAGCATAACACAGAAGCCCGAATGCCTTAGCTTAGGCAAAACTCCCACTGAATCATTTTTTATGACTATTTATTATTTTTAGTGCTATCTACCTTATGATTTACCTTTTAATTTTACTGCAATCCTTTTCTAGCTGTTTAAATTAAAGAATACTTACTGACTTGCAAGTCACATGGGTCACTAGTGAGGGTTGTATAGCAGTGATTTTCCCCCTGTGGTCCACGGACCCCCAGGGGTCAGCAGAGTATGTCTAAGGTCTCCTGGAAGGGTGTTGTTAGAGTGACCAGATGTTCTGATTTTATAGGGCAGTCCCAATATTTGGTGCTTTTTCCTATATAGGCTCCTATTACCCCCCGACCTCCTGTCCTGATTTTTCACACTTGCTATCTGGTCACCTTAGGTGTTGTTATCATAGAACAGTGGTTTTCAGTCCATGGTCTGCAGCCCTTGGGGGTCCGCAGACTGCATCTAAGATTTCCAAAGGGGTCCGCTCATCCATTAGAAATTTTTTTGGGATCAGCAAATGAAGAAAGGTTGAAAACTACTCTTTTACAGAGTTCAGTGACTACGCTATTTGACAGGTTTCAGAATGGTAGCCGTGTTAGTCTGTATCAGCAAAAACAACGAGGAGTCCTTGTGCCCTTGCTATCACATAAATTATTTACCAAAGATATTCTGCATAGTGTTCATACCTCTCTATAGACAGTCCTGTGCTATTGGGCAAATAAATAATTGACCCACTATAGTGAATTTCATCTAATAATCAATGAATATCGTTCTTCCTGCTCTTTGACCAAATCCATGTAGCCCAAGGAAGAGCCTACCCATTTATATTCCCCAGAGTAATTCCTTATCTTCCACAGACTGCAGATGGTTTTTCTGTCATCTCATTTCTGCTCTAGGTATGTGGAACAACTACTCACCTGGAGAGGAGCAGGTTTCTTGGCTTGTGAAATGAATACCTTTAAAATAAATGCACAATAGATTGATTTTAGTATTAGGTCAATGTGGAGGCTCAGTTTTTGATCTTAGCTGCTTGGGTCATCTACTGACTCCAACCCTAGATTCACACAAAGGTCCCAGTCCTGGTTTCACTGAGGTTCGGTGTGAATAGAGAGATTTATTCCATGGGAACTCATTGCAGAATCAAGGCCGTAGCATGCAGCTAGGCTGTGTGTTCCCTTTATAATAATTAAATTCTTGTGTAACTCCTTCCATGCTCTTTTTAAAAAAATGGAGCCATTCTGAAATGGCTACATATCAGATGGAGGACTGGTCACCTCAAACATTGCAGCTTCTGAAGTTCCACTGCATATGAGCTCTCCATGTGAATATTAGTCAATTATACGTGGTTTTATTGCCTGGAGAGAAATGTATTTTTCCTGTGCTCACATACATAGTATTAATGGGCTTTGCTCAAGCAATTAAAACTAAACATTTCACTTCTGGGCTGTGAATAAGCATAGAAAATTGCATTGAAAAGGAGACTTTTTTTTTTGAGAAATTCAGAGCATGTCAAAATAGGACTTTTTAATGTTATGGTTTTTTTTAAAAAATGAAATCAGAACAGAATCTTAGCTACTGCAACTTTCACTACCAACAAAAGTCCTGATTCCGCTCCCTTTAAACTCAGCAGCTAAACTCACAATGCTCGCTAGCTAGACTACTTAAAGTGTGTAAAAGGAAAAGACTTGTGCATATTAAACAATACAATTTAGCTATAACAATCTAATATTAGTTCAAATGATTTAAATAAGTGCTATCCCATATTTTTCTTATCTGACAACTAAAACAGATTAGACAAATCATTGCAAATAATTAACCTGTTTCACTGTGACATTTTTTCTTAAACCACAAATACAATTGAACTCAGCCACCCCTCTATCAGCTGTGACTCCTGCTCCTTACATCTTGAATTATTTGAGTGGATTTCATGTTCTCCATTGGGTTTTTACAATCCAGGCATCACTTGTATATTCATAATGCAATGTAAGCTCTAGGACTGACACAACGTTAAATGACTAAAAATATCTCTTTTATTTAAAGTTCCTTAACTATCCAAAGTATGTTCCTTTTCCATAGAGGTTAATTCTTAACAGAAATGTTACCTAAGCAAATGGCATTTATTTAGGGCTAGGTTCTACTCCCAGTTACACAAGTATAAATCAATCTGACATATAAATACATCTGCTGAGGTTGGTAGAGTTAACCTGGATTCACAATGTTGCCATTAAGAGGAAGAATTTGATCTTTAATATATAATTGTTTTTTAAATAAGGCTGAGATTTTCAGAGCTGCCTAAAAAATTTCAAAGCCTAATTCCTATTACAATTAATCAGAACTGGATGTCTAATTCCCTTAGGTGGTTTGGAAAAATCTCAGTTTTACTGTACAATTAGATCTGTCATTAAAATTTTCCTGGTTAATTAAGGGAATAACTCTACTATTTTGTCCTCAGTCTCTTCTTAAAGTGAAATACAGAATATCGGTAACATACTTACAGGAAAGCCAGAGAACCAGAAGCAGAATCATTGGGAGAATCAGGAAGAACTTAGCTTTGAAATTTCTGCAGTGCCTTCTGCTGCTTTGGGTGTGGGTTGGGAGACCAGCCCTGGGTGTCTGCTCTAAGCGTCCTTCTGCCCAGTGGGTTTCATAGAAGATCAGACACAGTCACTCTCATCTGAACTGCAATGTGCTCTTGAGTTGCAAGTACAGGAGATCCTGCTGTCCCTTGACTCAGAGCCTTCCTTTGTTCCTCGGGTTCAAACAGCAATAAGGTTGGTGATGCTTTCTCCTGTGGCTTGTGTCACCGCTCTCTGTACATAATAAGTGTTCACTTCATTCTGCTCTGCCAGCCCTCAGCCCCTACTTCCTACAAGAAAAGGTAAGAAGATGTCCTTGATCTGCACCTCAGACAACAGTAATGCATGGTCTAGAATCAGTTGTACCTGCTGAATGGCCAAATAAACAGGCAAACAGAAATTTCAGCAAACTCAAACCTCTAAGTGATCTGTCTTTCAGTGGGTGTATAGGGCGTGTTTTAAGGTCACTGCTCTGTCGCACTCCCTAGCATTCATTAGACCATAAGAAAGTCTTTCACCATGTTTGAAGTAAGCAGGCTAAATAACCTCTCTTATCCCAGTGTAAACCCAAGTAGTCACCATTAGACTAATTAGACCATTAGACTAATACCAGTGGGAAAAAAGAGAGGTAACATCACAACGCTCAGCAGAGTGACTCAGGATTTATGCTAGCGTATGGGAAAGTAGAATTTGACTGACAATGTTCATCCATGGTTCTAGTGGATAACAAATACAGCAGGTGAGGCTAAAAGCTAAGGAGCTGATAAGGCTGCAGAAACTGCACAGATTTTGTGTGTCAGATTTTATGGTAGATGATGGGCAAGTTCCTAACCATAGAATATCTTTAGGGGGAACAATTAGTGGGGGGAAATTGGGAAGTATTGTGAATAGCTGGAGATTCTTAACATCCTCCAGAAGTTTGAGAAGAAATGGGGGGCACAAAATGAGTTACTGATAAAACTGGCTGAAGTTAGTCAGAATTTTGAATTTAAGTGGAAAAGCAGAAATGAAAATTTAATAAAATATGTGTGACTTCCCCCCCCCATTTTTGAACATTTCTAGATAGTCACCCTGGGCAGGTTTTGTCCCTGATATCTGCCAGCCAAATCATCATCTAGATCTCAGTTTGAAGTGCAGATTTTCTCTTGGATTAAACTTGATTGTGGAGAGTCAAAGACTGAAATTGCTAGAAGACCCAGGCCCTGACTTTGTGCCTAATATTGAAATTTAGTTTTATTTCACCCATCTGCAGCTGTGTCAGTGATGTGGTGTTTTCCTGATTTTAACTGAGTTTCACATTAATCCAAGTGAATTGTAAATAATTATATTCAGCACTTCTTAATCTTCCCAAAATATAAACAGTGAATGCTAACTTAATAAGATTAATATTAGAGATGGTTGAAAGTTTATAACCAAAAATAATTTCTCATCCAAAAATGTACTTTTATTAACCTGGATGTTTTCCACTGTAAAATGTAAAATTCAATGACATTTTTCAGTTTTCCATCAGGAAAGTCTAAATGAAAACTTATATTTGAATTTACATGAATTTTTTCATGTTGACTCAACATTTCAAAAATATTTTATTTTTGTTTTGAAAAACTTAAATGTTTTGTTAAAATATTTAGAAAAAAATTCATTTCAGTGTTTCTGAATTGATTTTTTTCCCACTTTTCTTTCCATACATACTTTTCATTTAGGACAAAAGCAAATGTAAAAATAATGCAATTTCTTATTATATAACTATTTTGTTTTCTGACCAGCTTTAGTTAATAATCAAAACAAGTCATTCAGGAACATTTGAAAAATTAGCTACCATTAAAATACAAATAAATTAAAATACATCTATGTGCAATAAAACCCAAACATACAGATCATGAAATATTTATCATTATAATCAGTTTGTGAAAGTGGGGAGAACTGCAGTTCAGCAAATCCAAGAATTTTCAAAGAGCTGGCGGAGAGCTCGCTGGAATGTTAATATTGATTTTCAGTAACTCTTGGAACACTGGGGAAGTTTCAGAAGACTGGGAAAAAGCTAATGTGCTAATATTAAAAAAAGGTAAATGGAATGACCTTGGTTGTTACAGGCCTGTCAGTGTAACATCTATCCTGGGCAAGATCATGGAGATGCTGATACGGGACTCAATTAATGATGGTTTAAAGGAGGACAATATAACCGATGCCTAGCAGTGTGCGTTTATGGAAAATAGATCCTGTCAAACTAACCTGAAATATTTTTGATGGGATTACAAATTTGGTTAATAAAGGTAATAGTGTTGTTATAACATACTCAGTAGTTATAAGGCATTTGACTTGGTACTGCATGACATTTTGATTAAGAAACTAGAATGATTCAAAATTAACACATCACACATTAAATGGAATAATAATCTACAGGGAATTGATCACTTGATGATTACCTGTTCTGTTCATTCCCTCTGGGGCACCTGGCATTGGCCACTGTCAGAAGACAAGATACTGGGCTAGATGGACCTTTGGTTTGACCCAGTATGGCCGTTCTTATGTTTGCATTTGACAAAGATCTAGGAGCAAAGATTGCAGGCCATATTTACAGGGTGGAGGTTTCTATCCTGGGAAGCAGTGACTCTGAAAAAGACTGGTTTATAGTGGATAATCAGCTGAACATGAGATCCCATTGTGATTCTGGAGCCAGAAGAGTGTATGAGATCCTGGGATGTGTAAATAGAGGAATCTTAAGTAGGAGCAGAGGTTATTTTAGCTCAGTGTCTGGCACTGCTGGAATACCATGTCCCATTCTTCAACAATGGAAGAAGGATGCTGATAAATTGGAGAGGGGTTAGAAATAAGCCACGAGGGGATGAACATTTTTCTTATAGTGATAAACTCAAGGAGCTCAATCTATTTAGATTAACAAAGAGAAGGTTAAGGAGTGACTTGATCACAGTCTATAGGTCCCTACATAGGGAACAAAAAATTGATAATAAGCTGTCCAATCTAGCAGAAAATGGTATAACCAGATCCAATGGCTGGAAGTTGAAGCCAGATAAACTCAGACGGGAAATAAGGTGTAAATCATGGTGATTAAACATTGAAACAACTTACCAAGGGTCGTGGTGGATTCTCCATCCCTGGATATTTTAAAATCAAAATTTCCTAAAAGATCTGCTCTAGTTCAAACAGAAATTATTTTGTATTATACAGGAGGTCAGACTAGAGGATCACCGTGGTCCCTTCTGGCCTCGTTCTATGAATCCTCACTGCAAGACATTTTCCTCAGAAAGACTAAGTAGCTAACCTGGTTCAGGACAGTTCCGTAAGGCCCCAGGGGTGCCCGTTAACTAAGTATTCTTTTTATGTTGTGTGGTTGATCTGGAGAGGCCCTTCAACCCTACTTTGTTGGGTGCTTTTGTTGGACTGTAGGGTGGTGAATTGGTTTGGTTGATGTTGACTTTTTAGTGGGTTCTGCTTTACACAAAATTGTTGATCTATCTGAGTAAGGGGAAATTCTCCCGCCATCTCTTATTTTTTGTATGGCTGCTCCTTTTTCTGACACCAGCTTCACTCTTCTGCCAAGCATTAGCAGAATTATGGAGCTTTGAATGTGGGCTTCCTGTGCAAAAGAAACAAGTAGCCAGGAGTCTGAGTATGTGCTAAGTGTAACTTGTTCTATTTTCCCATATACATCAGTTCTGGAACAGAGATGGTCACAAACAGCATGCAGTTCAACCCCTCCTCCAGGAATCTCAGCATATCATAATGCCTCTTTCCCAGAAGAATCAGAAATGATGGCACCAGGCTTTCTTTTCTTTTCTTACCACCCTATCTACCCAAGCTACCTCTATACAAAGCTTTGCAGCTAATTATGTGTTTTGTGAAAAAAAAGTATTTCTTTTTATCTGTTTGGAATTTGCCACCTTTTCATATAACTGAATGTCCCTGTGACAGTGTGTTCATCCCACACTAGCCTGGAAAGAGTTAATGAGGCTAGGAAGTGGCCAATTAAGTGGAGAGGCCACACCTGAAGGGAATTAGCTCATTTAGGTAACTGGGGCTGATGCTGGAGCCCAGCTGAGAAGGAACAGGCAGGGTTGCTATAAAGCCAGGAAGTTGGCAGCAGAAAAGGGCTGCCGAGAGGAAGCCTGGAGCCACTCTCTGGGCATTAGAGAGGGAAATGAAGAATCCCAGGGGGAGAAGACTCCAGGCCCTGAAGGAAGGGTTTATCCAGAAGGGTGGTGTAGCAGAATCCTGAGAGAGGCAGAGTAGGCAAAGACTCAAGGAAACAGTAGCAAGGTTTGGGACAAAGCAGATCTTGGCCACTGATTAGAGGGTCCCTGAGCCCAGGTTCCCCTTCCAGCTGGAAGTGCCATGGTCTCAAAGACTGTGAGACTTTGAGATCCCAGAAGGGAGAAAACACACTTGGCTGGAGGACCAAGCCTGAATCATAGAATCATAGACTATCAGGGTTGGAAGGGACCTCAGGAGGTCATCTAGTCCAACCCCCTGCTCAAAGCAGGACCAAACCCAACTAAATCATCCCAGCCAGGGCTTTGTCAAGCCTGAACTTAAAAACCTCTAAGGAAGGAGATTCCACCACCTCCCTGGGTAACCCATTCCAGTGCTTCACAACCCTCCTAGTGAAAAAGTTTTTCCTAATAACCAACCTAATTTTTTAATATGCAGAGCTATACCTATTTCATAGAACTGGAAGGGACCCTGAAAGGTCATTTAGTTCAGCCCCTGATCTTCACTAGCAGGACCAAGTACAGATTTTGCTTCAGATCCCTAAGTGGGCCCCTCAAGGATTGAACTCACAACCCCTGCATTTAGCAGACCAGGGCTCAAACCACTGAGCTATCCCTCCTTCTATGAAGCAACAGAGCACCCTGAGTAACAAAGAGAGAGAGAGAGAGAGAGACTGAAGGGTGAGTGACCAGGAAAGGGGAACAGGGGTCAGACCCGGTGGAACTAGAGCAACCAGGAGGAGATGCCCGAGCAGTGACTAGAGAACCCCTTGTGGTGCCTTCTTCTTGTGCTATGAGAAGGAGAAGAGGAGAGTCAGCTGGACACCTTGTAGTGTGGGAAAGTCAGGCTAACTCAACTGAGCTAATGTGGCTGAAAGCCAGGCCCATCCTGACACAGCCCCAGAGCTCCTCAGCTAACCAAGCTCAGCTCATTCTGCTTCACCCAGGCTATTTCAGCAGAGGCAGCAGTGAGCTCCTACCCCTACTCCAGCTACCAACACTGTGAAAGGCCCATTCTTGGCCTGGATCTCCTCTGACCCTGGCACGACCCCTTCGGACAGGGAAAGTAAAAGCTTCCACCAATGCTGCCTTCATGGGAGCAAATCGTTTGGCAGAGCAAGTTGCAGAGGGCAGCACTTGCTGGCTGCAGCTTGTAGAATCTAGATACAAATGTGGTGACTGTCGATAGCTCTGAGCTGAGCGGTGGTTTTGGAGAGGTGATGTAACCTTGTCTCAGACCGTACAGTAACTCGCACTCAGAGACCCAGCCAGAGAAACCACAGGCTGTGGTTACAGGAACAAGAGTCAGTGAAGATAATTTATTTCCTCTCTGGCCATGTTCTACATCAATCCACCCTCCCTCAACTTCCTTACTTAGCAGCAGTGCAGTAATGTTATGTACAGTGCTGACTTTGTTCTGTGTTTCATCCATTCTCTAGAGAAATCTGTTCTCTCATTTCCTTCAAATTGCTCTTTAAACCACTGTGTCTTCCCGGAGGCCTGTAAATCTCCCAGCCCATCTCAGGAGTTTTAACAAAAGTTTGAATAGGAAATATCCTCTTAAGGATATTTAAATCAGTGGGCAGTGGGTGCAATATGGTACCAACAGACTAGTGGGAATGAATACACGAGGTGCACACAAATGAGATTCTGGCTCACTGACTTTATACACATGCTGCCAACTTACATGAGTCATGTGATATTCTGGGGTGTCTCTTCAAGCCCCAGCTCCTGGAGTCCTGTAATTATTACAGGAGCAGCTCAGCTTTTTTTTCTTTTTGGAAAGTGTCAAAGTTAGACTCAGGACTCACAGTTTGTCAGACCACTCTGTTTTATTAGCACAGCGCTTCTGCTAATAACACCCAGATAATGTGAGCGGCCATGCAAGACCCAAACAGTCTTATTTATACAGATAAAAGAGCGGGAATCAAACAAAGGGACAGAGGAGAAAACAGCAAAATTCACCTGGGGCATAGCATGCATATCCTACTTCCTTACTAACTCCTATCGATTTAAGGCTAATGCTTCACCAATTGCCCTTAAACGGTGCAATTGTTCTATGTTAATGTCTGTTTTCCTGACACCTGGACTCCAGCATTCCAGCGACTTTCCTTAAAGGTACAGACAGCATTTCTTTAATCCTATCTATTTTTGTAACATAATTCATTCTACTTTCACAATCCCTCCTTTTGGTCACGCTTCGCCATGACCAACGATGGACTGGGTTCCACATATTAACCGTTCTTTATCTTTTTGTTCATCAGCAATATTTAAAATCATCATATTAGCACTCTGTTTTGGGGCAGTCACCTGGGTGGCATATTTTACACAATTTTGGATACAACAGGAGATTAACTGAAAACATACAAAAATCACTAAGATTCCAAACAGGATAGTCAGGGCTCCCTGAAACAACCAGTTTCCTAGGCCAGAGAAATTGAACAGGTTGCTTAGCCACTTCCATAAAGAACTCGGCTCTTCATGGGGAAGATATGCGATTTGTTCTAAGTGGCTAGCGCGATCTATTACCTCATTGGTATTGTCAGGTATATACACACAACATTCTTTTCCAATGAGTGCACAGGTCCCTCCTTTGGCCGCCAGCACTATGTACAATGCCTGACGTTTTTGGAGGGCCACCTGTCGGACCGCCCCTGTTTCTTTGGCCAGGGCTCTTAAAACTTTCTCCAGTTTTATTTGCCATTATTTTAACTACTTCTTTTAACCTCAGGAGCCTTTTTGCCCGGTGTATTACTCCCCCAAGTGGGTTAAAGGAACTGCCAATAGTCTCTTCCCAGGTGTCATTACTGTTCCATATTGTATTAAACGGACGAGGTCCTCCAGTGAGGTCTGGGGAATTGAGTGGGATAGCCAGGACAGGAACATCAGTTTGACAGTGGGCTGGGATGTGGCTGCAGACCCAGCATTTAGAAATATTAAGGGTCTGAGCTATCCACACTTGCTGCTGGATAAAAGAATTGTCATTGTGGACTCCCCCGACCTTCAGACACCAACAGCCGAGGAACAGGCACCACATGTTGGAGGCAGGGCCCTTCTGGTTCTGACAACCTCAACTGGAGGAACTGTAGTCACAGTTTTATGTCCACCAGGCAGCAGGCGCTAGGCTCACTACTGCTTTTTCTTGGGCCTTGCTTTAGGTAGTCGTCTGCTTCTGGCAACCCTTACGAGCGTAGATTGTAAGGTATTGCAGGCTGTTCCTCTACGTCATCTTCTGGAGTCAAAATTGACTCTGCGTGGTCCTGAGGTGATGATTGGTTCGCTGGGGTGGTGCATTCTTACACGGCAAAGCATGTATTCATGCTGCGGATGCCAGACAGTTTAACAGCAGTTTGGGTAGTAAGCAGTGCCTGATGATTCTTTGATACTCTTTAAGTCTTTTTGCTACTTTTCTTGACTCTGGCTATAACAATGGCCTTCACCTTATCTTTTCCTGATGCATTCATTCCTCATTCACACAAACAGATTGAGAATACAAACAGTAGTATTTTATATTGAGCAAAAAGGCATTGCAAATTAAACCTTGCTAAGTTTTACAATTAACCAAGACAATTTACATTGAGACCCAGGCCTTCAATGTTTCTCTAATTTACTTAACATAGTCACAATAGAGAATCCTGTCTCTTACTACCTAAATCTTAAAACAAAGAGTTAGAGAGGGCCCAATTTGTAATGCATATGGGAAAACAGAATCTTATAGTCCCAGAGGGTCATTTCTTTCTGCTATTCAAAAAGGGTGGCTGGTAGGATGAAATCAAATTATACATTATAAAGTCCAGCTCCTACATATCCCCCTTTTGACACTAAGATTATTAATCGCCAGTGTCACTTCTTATGTAGTAAAATACTGGGAGGTGATTTGGGCCTGTGGCTTTAGCTGTGCATACATTTGTTTTATTTACCAGCATATTTTAAACATTTTAATTAAACACATACAATTTAAAACCAAAAACAATTAGGGGTAGTAACATTAGTATGCCAGTAGTTGTGGGAGACCATCCAGATAATATGAATGGTTCTGTTTCCCACATTGTTTTGTTACCTTTTTAAACAGATAATGGGTAACTGTTTGCCATTTAATGCCAAGACTGATAGAGAACTCAGCTAAATCAGTGCTTACAGAAAGCTGAGACTTTTTGGTTGTGGCAAATAGTAAATGTGATTATTGGTAAACACAGTACTTACATTACATGTACATTTGTCTACTGGTGGGTTGCTAACACTTTTATTCTTTTAAAACACTTCTTTCCAAGAATTAACACACACATTGCCCGTTATACAATACTTTGGCCTAATTATTAATTTTATCCCACATACAGGATCCTAGTGAGGTGTCTTTACTACAGAGCTTTGGAGCGACAGGCATGGATAAGCATACCCACTTTTGAGGAGTTCACTTGGTACAACCTCTAGTGTCCAATAGTTTCCCTTCCTCCCCAGCCCACTGGCTTGAGGTTTGAGGTAGCCAGAAGGATCCCAGGTGCAATCTGTGGAGTGGGCTAACTTTTCATTTTTTTTGCTTCCAGAGCCTGTTGGTATGCAATTTTAACTACAATTTCTTCACTTAACAAATTTTGTCTTACCGTACTGGAGACATACTGCATCCAGTTATATTGATAGGTATTAAACAATAATCTTTTCCTTTGATTTAACAGATGCATCAAAACCTTAATATTTTCTGATATTACCCAAAACATCTTATGTTCTAATTATCTGCATTTTAGTACATTTCATAGCTATTGCAGTATGTTTTTTTTTTTTTTTTTTTTTAACTTATTTGTTTTTGTAATAGGTTGTTCTGTAGCTGGTATTAGCTTTCAGGGTGGCATTGATTGTTGCTTAAAATATTCCTTTCTTTTACAAATACCCTTGCTGATTGCAGGCAAAACAGAGGAATTACCCCCATATTTTCCTGTGGTTTTTTTTTTTGTTCTATAGGCAGGCCAGGTTTTAATGGGTTCTACTTTTTAAGAGTTATGGGGAAATTATTCCACTGTTGAGGTATACCACCTCATGAATTTAATAACTAAAGTTTTTCTTCTTATATAGCAGACCAAGTTTGTAATGTTTTTCCTGCTGTGTTAAGCTTTAAGTGTATTCACAGGTAATAGCTGAGAAGCATTATTACCATATTACCTTCAAGGTTTTTTTCAAAAATCATACACACTATACGTTGTTACAGGGGTACTTACTAACATTAAATTTATTTCAATGTTTAATATTAACAATAACATTTAGCATCAAATCTCTTAAAGGGATCTTGTTATACCATGTCTTTTATTTAGGCAATTTCTTTTGTGCTGGCAGTTTTTACCTTCCTTTATCAGTTAGGTAATTTGCATTAACACAGGCTTGGCTTGTGGATTCAAAGCCATTAGCAGAGCTCAGAGACTTTGTCTTAAAAGGGACACAATTAACTTCCACCAGAGTTTTAATTTCTTTCCACTTTCAACTCCTGCTTACAAAACACACAGAGATCTGAAAAAGAAAACAGTCTATTGCGGCTCTTTTTGGAGCCCTAATAGGATTTTAATTCAGTAGCATATTTCATTTGTATTTCTTTTACCCCTTTTTACAATATACACTGCACATGTCCTAGGGAAAAAGCACATTCCTTCTATATTACAACTTTTTTTTTTTAAACATTAGCCATATCAATTTTTACATACGATGTAACTGTTTCTTTTTTCTTACAGAGTTTTCATGTACCCTTATGAAAAGTGACAGTCTGATTACACAGAGCCATTTTAAGGCTCAGTGTTTTTAACATTGCTTCTTTTTGTTTTGTGCACCTCACCTCTGCTGTTGCTTCAGAGGGGCACTGTTAAAATTTTTTTTTTTTTTAATTCTTTCACTACAGCTCTTATCTGCTATTGTTACCAAAAAAAACAACAACCAACCAAACAAAAAGACTCCAGAATCTCTCCCTATTCTCCTGATTTTGACTGCCCTATTGCAGCCATGACTTGGTTTTTATTTAAAAAACATTTTAAATTTTATAAAGAATCAAGTTACCCCTTAAGGGTTAAATGCTAAATCCCAAAGCCAAACAACACTAATTACCTGTGTCTTGCAAAAAGGTCTGTCAGTTTTGCAACTTTGAATTAAGAGTCAAATGAATTTTTAGTGGCATTAAAAACAAAAACAAAACTAATTTATCTTACACCTACAAAACAGGAGTTTTACAAACCAGATGTGCTGGTTTAGATTCTTAGAACTTTACATATTTTCACAGACAACTAGATACATACACATTTTCTTTTCCTTAACATTCCTTTGCACTGCTTTGTTTTTACATAGCTCTATATATATTTGGATTATTTACAGGCATTCTTTTGGAAAAGGGCCCATTTTCCCTTCAGAATGGCTGCAAAGAAACCAAGAATTCTCTCTCTTTAACATGGTCCTTTTTAACATTTTCACAAAGTTTAACTGCTTTTTCTCTCCAGCCTTTGTAGAGTTAACTTTTCACTCTCTTTCCTTAAATCACTCGTTTATCTCCCAAAATAACACCTTTATCACCTCAGATTTCACCATTTTAAGTATTGTTCCAGGGGTTCATGCCTGCACTTACTGCTTTTCTTACTCCTTACACTATGCCCTTAGGGCTTCCAACCTGTTTTTCAGTTGTTTGTTTGTTGTTGTTTTTTTAATCTGTTGCTTGCCTGCTTTTCTGGGCCCGATCCTGCTTTTTGTCCTTTTTACAATGAGATGGGAGTATTAAGGGGGTTGGATCGATCCGGGGTGGGTTTTTTTTAGAACGGGGTAAAGGGGAGCGCTCGGTCTGGTGGTGGGAGAGGAGGCTTTTAATAAAGCTTTCAACTTATTATTTGAATATTTGAGAGAGGCGAGTTTTTGATTTTGTCCAGCTACGATTTGCCTCTTCCCACCACTGAATGAAACAATTAACCTCTTCTTTAGCCAATTTAGTTTTAGGTTGGCCGAGTTTGTCCTTTAAGATGTCCACTCGGTCTTTGTTCCAAGATTTTAACAGTGGCCACTGAGTTTTGGGATCCCCCTGAGTTAGCCTAGACCATTTTTCCAGAAATTTACAGGAGTCCGGACCCTTCTTACAGGAGTCTGGACCCATCCTAAATACATAAAATGAGCCGGCGTTCGTTTAGGGAACTGTCCCTACTTAGACGTCTGGTTACCCATACAGGAGGACTTCACACACCAATCGCACAAGAAGGAAATTCGGGTTTGTCAGAGCAATGCCCAGTGCAACACACAAAAGGAGCCCACAGGCTACTGCCTCAATTGCCCTTGCTTTCACACCCAGGGATTTACCCAAAGTGTGGTGCGGCTGCAATTGTGCAGATTCCACTCACTCAGACCGCAGGGACAGGAACCCCTTGGTTGGCCGATCCCCGGACGGAGATGGCACCCAGACTCAAACACTCCACAGGAAGACGGATAGACACAGAGACAGAACAGTCCTCAGTCCGGACAAAACACAGAAATAATTACCTGACCAGATTCCTGATGTCAGATCCCGGGATCCCTACCAGAACAGAGTGGGAACCAACAGGTTCAATGGCGTAGACTTCACTGTGGTCGTGCACCTTTCCGTTCTGGTGGAGGACCGCTCGGGCCAAATGCCCAGGTGCCGGCTTCCACGGTCGTCCTACAAAAACAGTCAGGAATCACACAGCCCCAGTGAAGACGGTTGCCATCTCGGTGGAACCTCCAAATTGTCAAAGTTAGACTCAGGACTCACAGTTTGTCAGACCACTCTGTTTTATTAGCACAGCGCTTCTGCTAATAACACCCAGATAATGTGAGCGGCCATGCAAGACCCAAACAGTCTTATTTATACAGATAAAAGAGCGGGAATCAAACAAAGGGACAGAGGAGAAAACAGCAAAATTCACCTGGGGCATAGCATGCATATCCTACTTCCTTACTAACTCCTATCAATTTAAGGCTAACACTTCACCAATTGCCCTTAAACGGTGCAATTGTTCTATGTTAATGTCTGTTTTCCTGACACCTGGACTCCAGCATTCCAGCGACTTTCCTTAAAGGTACAGACAGCATTTCTTTAATCCTATCTATTTTTGTAACATAATTCATTCTACTTTCACAAAAGTAAGTTTCTAGTGCTCGTGATCATGCTGAGCTGCTCAGCCAGAATGCTGCAGGCTTTGAAATATGATCTGTGCCCTCCATTATTTGTGAAAAACAAATATGTGTGGGTGGGGGCACTGCGTATGTCTAAACTGCAAGTAAACCCAGGATTAGTAGAACCCCATTTTTGCAGACCCTGAATGTATTAACCTAGGGCTTGAGCTTCTACACTCATGTGTAACGCCAGGTCAGGAATTGTTGAACTCTGGGTACTAACCTGGAGCTCCAGCATCTACACTACATTATGTAGACCCAAGCTCAACCACCCCATCCCAGACTTCCTAATGCCCTCCCAAACTGTGGCTGTTTGCGGTGCAGTGTAGGGAAATGTGACTGGCCACCAATCTTGGCTGCCCAGAGGAAAAAGCGAGTCAGCCTGTGGGATTGTGGAACACTTTTGGTGGACTCCCAAAGCATGAGTGCAGTGGGGCTGTGACTACACTGCAGTGCAAAGCGATAGGGCTCAGCCTCGGACCCTCCACCCCTTTGAGGTTCTGGGACCTTTGGTCCAAGCCCTGAGTCAGCACAATATGTGTGTAAATGGAATGGCGGTTCGGCTTGAGCCTGAAGTGGAACCAGTGTCGCATAGACATATCCACAAAGACCTCGATCCATCAAATGCTGACACCAGTTAGTATCTTGATTCATGTGAATAGCCCCTCTAAAGCCAATGGCCTCCAGAAGAAAAGTACCAGTTATTTGTTCACAGGAAATTTTGTTGGGTTTTGAATGAAAAGACAAAGACAAAAACTGATTTATTTATTTATTTATTGGCTTTTGAAAACTATTTTCAGTATTGGTAAAAATGTTTGTTTTTTGAATATGAAAAAAAAATACTGAAGCCTGAAAGCTATCACTGGAAAACAACAACAACAACAAAACCCACAAGCAAGCAAGCAAACACAGCTGAACATTTTTTTTGTTTCTGGGTTTTTTGGTTAAAAAAATAGTAGATTGCCTCTGGAAGCAACTTCCCTCCCCATCAAGACTCTCTTCCCATCAAATCCCCCTTCCTCACACTTCCTTGCTTAACAGCAGAGATAGTATTTGTCCTTACTGCACAGGAGGACATGTTAAAATGTTAACCCCATCAAGAATGGGTTAAATAAAACAGTCACTAGGTAATAAAAAAGGAAAAGGAAAAAATCCCAGTCCTGGAAATCTTTCCTTTAACTGCATTTTGTCAGGTCACAGGAAGAAATAGGAAAAAGTTAATTGAAATGAAAATTTGATTTTGTTTCAATTTGAAATTTTCCCATGAAACATTTCAAATGAAACACTTCAAATGAACATTTTTTGTTTGAATTTTTTTAATCGGGGAAAAAACAAGTTTCCCTGCCATTTCGAACACATTTCTAATTTGGTCTGGCAATTCCTATTAGTTTATATTGAAAGACATTTGTGACATTAACATGTAAATTACATATGCTTTACATATTGGATTAGTATATTATTTCAAATGAACTGATAGTGTCATTTTCATATGCTACAGTCCATTTATACATACCAGAGATTTTTGTTTTGAAATTACATTATCTACACATATGTAAGGGGGCTGTTGGCCCCCTAATGAAACTAAGTGTGTGTGGGGTTGCAGGGGGTGGGGGGGGGGCTGGGGGGCAGAGGGGTTGGGTCAGCTGTCTCCCAATGCCAGGAGAAAAGAGAAGGGCTGAAGAGGAGTCAAGGCCAAATGGCTGAGGCAGACCAGCCACACCAAAGGCCCAAGACTGAGCTACACCACAGGGCCAGAGCCAGGGAGCAGCTGCCCACTGTGCTGCAGCTAATACCAGAGCTGAGCCCAGTTAGCACCTGTGGAGAGCGAGGGTGGACCCTGAGCAGACACAAGGGCCTTGCAGGCCAGACCCAGAGTGGGAGTCGAGTGTTAACTGGAGGAAAGGGACAATAGAGAGGAGAAGTTTCCTGACACCTAGAGACTGAGGATATATGGACACAATCAAAGCAGGTGTCTGATCCATGGTATCCCTGCTGCACTGCCAGGACCTGGGAGGGAGGCCCTGGGTGTGTGAGGAACAGACTGTGAACTTGTCTCGATCCCAGAGACGGCCGTTTGTGGTGTTTGCTATGCCCACATGGTGGGGTCCCTGGTTCCTTTAATCACTTCCATTTTCCCTTATTTTTCTTATAGTTGCCATTTCATAAATTGTATTTGGTTTGAACTTTATCTAGTGATCAGTGGATCAGGAAATGAAGAGAAAGTAGCCCAAAGTGAGGACACTCTCCTGCCGTAAGTATCCAAGACAAGACTGGAGGGTCAAGCCTCCCAGGAATCCTGGGATCAGACTTGTCAGGGTTATGAGGACTCTGGTGCATGGGAGAGTGGAGTGGAGTGGAGGGGGAGTCCTTGATGTCAGGCAGGCTCTGGGTGAAGAGAGTGGGAGCGAGGACTCAGATCCTTTCACTACCCGATTCCATTAGGGTAGTGCAGAAGCCAGGAAAGTTCCCCACAATAGCAGGACCATGCCCTTGCTGACACATGTGAAACACACATGCTCTTTCCACATAGGCATAGAACGTCACTGCCATTTAAGAAATCAGACAGGTTAATTCTGTGTCACTCTTTCTTTCTTTCTTCAATCAACAAATTGACAAACTCTGTTGCTCTGTTTATTAGACATTTCTCCATCATCCCTGTGTCCTCTTCTTTCCTGTTTTCATAGAATCATAGAATCATAGAATCTCAGGGTTGGAAGGGACCTCAGGAGGTCATCTAGTCCAACCCCCTGCTCAAAGCACGACCAAACCCAACTAAATCATCCCAGCCAGGGCTTTGTCAAGCCTGACCTTAAAAACCTCTAAGGAAGGAGATTCCACCACCTCCCTAGGTAACCCATTCCAGTTCTTCACCACCCTACTAGTGAAAAAGTTTTTCCTAATATCCAACCTAAACCTCCCCCTCTGCAACTTGAGACCATTACTCCTTGTTCTGTCATCTTCTACCACTGAGAACAGTCTAGATCCATCCTCTTTGGAACCCCCTTTCAGGTAGTTGAAAGCAGCTATCAAATCCCCCCTCATTCTTCTCTTCTGCAGACTAAACAATCCCAGGTCCCTCAGCCTCTCCTCATAAGTCATGTGCTCTAGCCCCCTAATCATTTTTGTTGCCCTTCGCTGGACTCTCTCCAATTTATCCACATCCTTCTTGTAGTGTGGGGCCCTTCTTGTAGTGTGCAGGGGACCACACACTGACTCAATCTCTCAAACACTTTTCTTCCAAACTCTTCATTTCAGGGCATGTTGATCTGTGGGAAAATAAGAGGCAATCAGCCAATACAACACCAGCTGCCTTTAGCACCTCATAGAGATGCCTGGACAAATATCTCAGGCAGTTTGATACTGCTCTAATCTACACTTGACTGTCTCATAGTGCTGGTTGAGAAATATTTTTTTCCTGCAAAAAATATTCGATTTTATTGACAAGCTCATAACCAGAGAACTGAAAAAAAGATTCAGTTTTAAACACCCCCAACTTTTTAATCAAGAATTAAATTTTTCATGATTTTTCCCCTCCATTTTTTGATACATTTTGTATTGAAAAATGTTGACTGTCTATACTGTCCTGCCCCCAGGAGATGCCTGGGCCTATATTCCCTTTTCACTGAGAATTCTTCTATACGGCTTATGTCCATTTAGCTCCAGCTGTAAGTGATTAGGAAGGTGCCAGGCCAGGGCAACCATGTACACTTGGGAGTGTTAGACTGTAACTCGAATGTGTAGCTGCTCCCTGGAAGCAGACTCTAGAGCATAGCAGAGTTGGTCAGGGAGTGTGACAGAGCTGAATAAAACTGAAATAATCCTCATTCCTCAAATGCCCATCTTGTTCCTGCTCACCATCCCTTCCCTGACCCATACAAAACTCCATTACTCAGGCTTTGGCCAGCAGGGGGAGTTTCAGCCTAGAGAAAGTTCTAGAGTCAATAGGATTTGATGGGAAAGTTTCATTCCAGAGGGGCGTGACTCACTTACCAAGCTCAGCGATAGCGACATCTCATTGCTTGCAATGAAGTGTAGAATAAAGCACATTCTGCACTGAACTGGGATTTAACGTTTCGTACCCCTCACCTGCCACTTCTTTGTCTGCTGGTTCCTTTAAATAGAACATGTATGTGTAAACAGAAAACCACCAGGGCTGCTCGCCTTCTGAGAACCTATTTGAAAGCTGATGGTTAGAGACAGAGCCAAGCAGCCCTTTGGAAATTGATAAGTAATACGAGCCATAGGTGAATGCCATACACGGGAATAACACTTGCTGTCTATGTATAGCTGAAGATACCAAAGTACCTCACACATCATAGTTCATGCAGCTTCAGCAGTCTTGTCATTAGCAGAGACACCAGTGGTATGTCCCAGGCTATGCAGCAAGTTAATCTTTCCTCCTGCTCTAACAATGTTTCCTTCTAGAGCTGAGCCTAGTACCAGGAGTCCTGACTCCCCATCCACCTTGTACTAACCCCAAGATCACAGTCACCAATCAGAGCAAGAGACAGAACCCAGGAGTCCTGATACCTAGGCAACCTGGTTCTAACCCCTGGCATGGTCTCCCCTTCCTGAGTCAGGAACAGAACCCAGAACTCCTGACTTCCAGTCCCCTGACTCTAGGTAGTACAGGTTGCAAAGTCCCTATCCCAAAGAGCTCATAGTGCAAAGTTGAATGTTGTGCTGTGTAGTGCTAGGCACTGTACAAACAGGCCAAAAAAGACAGTCCCTGCCCCAAGACCTTCCAAGTGAAATACAAATCAGGGGCTATTATTTTAAATAATGTTTTTCACTATCACTAATCTAATAGAAATAGGGGTGAAGTGGGTGCTGGATCTACATTAGGTTTGAAACTTCTCAGTGCTCTGCAATATGGAAAGAGTTATTGGGCCTGGACTTTAAATAAACTGTATTTTCGTTTTTACATAAACTCAAATATCCCCAGTATCTCTGCCCCTCCCAATATTAGAAATGTTGTAAACTAGAGATGAGACAGACAACACATGGAGGGAGGGACTTTCACAGGCACAGAAGGGGGTCAGGCCCAGATCATCAAAAGTATTGTCAAAGATTCACGGATTCCAAGGCCCAATACCATTGTGCTCAGTCTGGCCTCCTGTGTAGCACAGGCCAGAGATCTGCCCCACACTAATTCCCAGAGCAGATATTCCCACTGATCTGAGTGGAAATTAGGAACCTAAATACCTTTGAGGATTAGGATAAGGGCCTTAGCCACTCCACTCCCCTTGAAATTGACTCCCGAAGGGAGCAGTGTGTCCAATTCATACAGCCAAGGGCCTGGCTGGGTGTGTAGAAGCACAGCCTTCTTTTGCAGTAATTAAGGGTCAGATTCTCTGATACCCTCACCCACGCTGAGTAGTACCTTACTCTGGGAATCATCTGTTTGAAATTAAGGGGGTTTTGTGGATCACAGTACTGCTCAGAACTAGGAATCTCCCGAAGAAGTGAATAGGCAGCAGGTTTAAAACAAAAGATGGTATTTCTTCACACAACGCACAGTCAACCTGTGAAATTCATTGTCAGGGGATGTTGTGAAGGCCAAAAGTATAACTGGGTTAAAAAAAATAAGAGAAGTTGATGGAGGACAGGTCTATTAGCAAAGATGGTCAGGGATGCAACCCCATGCTCCGAGTGTCTCTAAACCTCCAACTGCTAGATGCTGAGACTGGACAACAGGGGGTGGATCACTTAATAAATTGCCCTGTTCTGTTCATTCCCTCTGAAGCATCTGGCACAAGCCACTATTATAAGACACAATTCAGGGCTAGATGGACCTTTGGTCTGAGCCAGTACGGCTGTTCTTATATACTTACCATCTCATGGAAACATCCAATAGACGAAGCATCTGGAAAAATAATACAGTATTTGTAAACACTGTTATTAGCTATGGCACCTGTAAGTTAAACATTGTCACAGCTTAACAAGTCTATTTAGTCCCTTCTAACGTATGCAAGTGAGGCCAAGATTTTCAGCAGACATATAAGGCATGAAATATTCCTAACCTTTCTTTTCCAGTATTTAAATGGAAAGTTGACTAAATGCAAGTTCAGACACACACCTCTTCTGTGCTGAAAATACAAACAGGGCTGCTTGGAATTGGTTCGTACATTAAGCCTGATTTTTGCTAGATTCAAAGTCATTAAGGCTCAAATTTTCAAAGGTGTTCAAGTCACTGAGGAGCCTAAATCCCATCCACTCTCAGTGGGCATTAGCCTCTTAAATCACATAGGTGTTCTTTGAAAAAAATGACCACTTATCTGATTCTGAAATCAGTTGTGATCTCATAGGCTATGGTCTTTGTAAAGCCTTTGGGAAAAGGCCTTGATCCAAAATCAAAACATCTTACCAAGTACATATGAAAGGAACAAACACAGGCAGGCTGGAGGCTGGTGAGTTAAGGTTGTTTGCATACCTGGACCATCCATTTCCAAACTTTGTATTTAAGTGCCAGGCAGTGGACCTGCTTCCCTTCTCTGTTACTCCAGGGTAAACACTGATTTCAATAACACTACTCAATTACACCAGGGTAGATGAAAGGAGACTCAGATTTGCTGACAAGCTCTCAACACAACTCCATCTAAAACTCCCTGTGCCTGGCAATGCCTTTATTGTAAGGTGGCTAAGTGAGGTGAGCCCGGCTTCTGTTACGTCCCAGAAACTGAGTGACATGGACAGATTCTTTAATCATCTGGAAGATGGCATGGACTGCACTCTTAGCAAGTTTGCAGATGATACTAAACTGGGAGCAGTGGTAGATATGCTGGAGGGTAGGGATAGGATATAGAGGGACCTAGACAAATTAGAGGACTGGGCCAAAAGAAATCTGATGAGGTTCAACAAGGACAGAATCCCATGCATTACTGCAGGCTATGAACTGAATGGCTAGGCAGCAGTTCTACAGAAAAGGACCTAGGGGTTAAAGTGGACAAGAAGCTGGATATGAGTCGATAGTGTGTCCTTGTTGCCAAGGCTAAGGGCATTTTGGGCTGTATAAGTAGGGACATTGCCAGCTGATTGAGGGATGTGATCATCCCCTCTATTCGACATTGGTGAGGCCTCATCTGGAGTACTGTGTCCAGTTTTGGGCCCTACAGTACAAGAAGGATGTGGAAAAACTGGGAAGAGTCCAGTGGAGGGCAACAAAAATTATTAGGGGGCTGGAGCACATGACTTATGAGGAGAGGCTGAGGGAACTGGGATTGTTTAGTCTGCAGAAGAGAAGAATGAGGGGGGATTTGATAGCTGCTTTCAACTCCTGAAAGGGGGTTCCAAAGAGGATGAATCTAGACTGTTTTCAGTGGTACCTGATGACAGAACAAGGAGAAATGGTCTCAACTTGCAGTGCTGGAGGTTTAGGTTGGATATTAGGAAAAACTTTTTCACTAGGAGGGTGGTGAAGCACTGGAATGGGTTACCTAGGGAGGTGGTGGAATATCCTTTCTTCCTTGACAAAGCCCTGGCTCAGATAATTTAGTTGGGAATTGGTTCTGTTTTGAGCAGGGGGTTGGACTAGATGACCTCCTGAATGTTACCCAAAATTGGGCCAGCTAGTAAGCTTAGAGAGGACTAATGAACCCACAAGAGTTTGGCAGAAAGCCGCACATTTGTTATATTGATAGCTAAGCTCAAAAGGAGGGTGTGGGGGGGTCACATTCACACTCGCATACTCATGATCCCAGGACAGGCAAGGCACTGGAGATGTCAGGATTCTTTAAGGTAAGTGTCCCACAGTGCCGCGATGGATGGTGTGATGAAGGTAAGTTTTCTCAAAGCATGATGGAATGCAATACAGTGAACCACTGGCCAGGCTGTCCGGGTGAAGGGCCTTCACAGGAGGTACAAGCTTGTGAGTGCACTCCTGAGCACATGGCCCCTTCCCCTTTTAAGGACCTGCTCCTCATGGCCTGCGACTAGAGATGACTTGGCTGCATCTGGTGGGTCACACTCCAACTTGGGCAGTGTCCATGCTCTGGGTGTGTGAGTGCTGCTTAATCAAAGTCCAAGACACCTTGTCTACCTGGGAGCTCTTCTGCTCTTCAACCAGCGCATTCATCCCGCAAGCATTCCAGGAGGGAGCGGGAGGGGGAAAAGCCACTTCACAGGCATTCAAAGAGGGAGAGGAGACAAAAGGAGGGGGAAGTGTAACAGACCTCCTAAGCATACAGGTTATACAGAGCATACAGATCACTGCTGCTCCTACAACACTGAGATCCCTTCCAACCCTGATACTCTATGATTCTATGATTCTCTGCCCCTGTTCTGACCCCTTTTTACTGCCTCAGCAGAGCAAAGCAGGCAGGATCTGGATGCAGGCACCACACCAAGGATTCCCTAGGCAGAGTCACATTTCCATGCAGAAGTGTAATTTCAGAACAGGCCAGAGCCACTGTCAGGAGAACAAGAGCAAAAAGAGACAGATATAAAAATAAAAGACGGCTCTGTTGTGGTGTTGCCACAAACCCTGAGCATGGTGCTCATTTTGCTTTGTGGATTCCCCCTGTTCCAGGGTGGGGAAGTAATCTGTGGTTGCTGGGGCAGGGCACTTCCCCATGTGTGCTGGCTCAGATGTGCTGGTCGAGGGGCCACGGCTTCACCCACTTCTGGACTATGCCCTGCCCACTTCCTGGACACACCCATACACAGGAGGGTAAGCAGTGGCTGCTCTCACGGGGATGCTGGTAGAACACACAATGGAGTCAAGGATGCTTTAGATTCTGTCACTTCCTTGCGTGGGCATGTCACTGAGCCCCCAGAGCTGCACTGTCACAGAACAACCCTGATCGTTCCAGCATCAAACAAGGGGAAGTAACAACCGAAGCTGGCAGAGATGTGTTGGATTGTGGTCCAGGGAAACACGTCAGAAGGAGGGGAACAAGTCTCTGCCACATGGGACTTCAGAGACTAAGATAATGCAAAGTAAAGTTGTAAGGCCAGATCCCCAGCCAGTGTAAATTGGTGTCACTCCATTGCAATCACTGGGCCAGATCCCCAGCCAGTGTAAATCCGTGTCACTCCATTGCAATCAATGGGCCAGATCCCTAGCTGGTGTAAATCAGCCCCACACCCCTGGAGTCAATGGCACTATGCTGATTCAAACCCTCTGATAATCTGTACTATAGTGTCCATGTGACAGGAATAAATAGACATGGTCCAGTGTCACCAGTGACTGGACAAGCTTAGTCGGGTTGGGAGATGAGACTGTCCTGAGTGTAAGTGACCTGGCTGGAATTTGTGAAGAATCTTCAGGACCTAGATCCACTGTCAATGGAACGTAGACTCTTCAGGGCCTGACTCCCTTGTGAAGATGAGACATAGGCTCTGAAATCAGCTGGAAGCTGTGGCACGGAGCACAGCAATGCCTCAATAGCTTTAAACTCCTGGGCCTCTGTCCCTTATGCTTCTTTGGTGATCCCGGCCCAAGTTTTCAGTACAGAGGTCAGTGGGTCACTTACCAAGCCGAGGTGCAGAGGCGGCAGGTTCATGCTTCTGTTGCAGATGAAGTGTAGAATAAGGAGAGATCTCCAGGGCTCTGGTGTTCAGAGATTCATAGTTCTCTGTGTCCTTGTCTTTTCCCTGGGGCCCCTGGAAATAAAATATGTGCATTTTAACATGAAGCAAAGGGACTGGCGTCTTTCTGAGACAGCTGAGATTTAATGGCAGAGCCCAGCTGTTCTGTGGACTGAGCAATAATTCATCGTTAATAAACATAACAGGGCACTTTCCAAACTGGACTAGTAACTGACATGCTAATTGTATAGGGAAGTTGAGCAAATTGTATCTGCCTAGTGCTTTGGGGCTTTTCTTTCTTTACTTTGCAGAGTGCTTACAAACTACTCCTGTCATTTACAAATTGACTCTACTCAGAAACATTCAGTACATTTCGAAGTGAGCCAAGGTCAGACTTTGGAGTGCTGGCAGGAGCTGTCCAGAGTTGGGGTTTGAACTTCAAGTTTCGCAGCTGGTCACCCACATCACTGCTAAGCTGAATCCACAGACTTCCCGTGTGCCCTTGGTCAAGTTGCTTAGTGTCTCCATGACTCAGGTGGGTGCCCATCTGTTTAATGGAGGTAACAGCATTGCCCTCCCTCACAGGTGGGTTATGGGGATAAAAATATTAGTGACTGTGCAGTGCTTTGAGACCTACTGGTGAAAAGCACTATATAAAAGCTAATAATAATTATTATTTATTATTATTATTAATTATTATTATTATCCACTTTCAACATCTAGCATGAGTATTTGACACTGAACATGTGTATTTAGGACTCTATCCACAGTCTGAGTGACTCACGCTGGCATGTGTCAGATCTGTCAGAATGCAGGGATACAAAATGACATGGACACAGTGAAAATGAACTGAAATCCTGACATTTTCATCTATTTATATGTTCAGTATTTAACAAGCTCTACTGTGTATTGCAATTTCTGTCTGAGGATCTCACAGCTCTATCCAAAGCAGAATTAATTAAGTCTGAATATCCCTGGAGTTATTATCATATGTTACAGTATATTAATATACACACTATAAAAAGACATGGATTGAGATACAGAAAGGTGACATATTCCGTAGCACGTAACAATTTAATAGCAGAGCCATAAATAGAACACAGGGGTCCTCATTTCCAATTTCTGTACTAGCTGTTAGACCAAATTTCCACCCAGAGTCCTGACTCCTCTCTCTAATCACTAGACCCCATTCCCCTTGTAGAGCTGGGGATAGAAGCCATGAGTTCTGCCTCTAGCTCCTTTCCCTCTGCTCTATCCCACTACATCCCACTCCCTGCCTAGAGCTGGGAACACAACCCAGGCGGTCATGATTTCCAAACCCTCCTCCTCTGAACTCTAGATGTCTTTCCCCTCCCAGAACTGGGACCAGAACCCAGGAGCAGAGCTGGGTGAATAAGGGATTCTTCTGATTCATAGCTAGTTCCAAAGTATCAAAAAATAATTTAATTTTGGATTGAACCAAAACCACCATTTTTTGGTGTGTGTGTGTGTTTTGATTAATCAAAACATTTGAAAACAATTTCCAATCAAAGCATTTTGGTCATGTCCACCCTGTTCTGACCTCTAGAGACCTCTCTCTTCTCAAAACAGGGGATAGAACCCAGGAGTTCTGTCTCTGTTTCCACCTCTGCTGTAGCCGCTAGACCAGAGGTGGCCACCCTGAGCCTGAGAAGAAGCCACAGTTTACCAATATGCATTGCCAAAGACTCCAGTAATACGTCAGCAGCCCCCATCAGCTCCCCATCTCCAGCCCTCAGCATCTCCTGCACACCAGCAGTCCCGCCAATCAGCGCCTCCCCAATCCTCCTGCCTGCTGCAATCAGGAGGCTCTGGGGGACAGGGGGAGGAGCGAGGGCATGGAAGGATCGAAGGAAGGGGCAGAGGCCTTGGGGGAAGGGGTGGAGTGGGGGCAGGGCCTAGGGCAGAGCAGGGGTCGAAGAGTGAGCCCCCCCCCCCGGCACATTGGAAAGTTAGTGTCTGTAGCTCCAGCCCCAGAGTCAGCACCTATGCAAGTAGCTGCATATTAACCACTGAAGAGCCGCATGCGGCTCTGGCACCACAGGTTGGCCACCCCTGCACTAGACCCTCTTACAGTGAATATATGGGGCATTAATTTCTTGAGCTCACTGTTTAAAGCAGTGGTCCCCAAACTTTTCAGGGTCATGCCCCCCTTTACCTAGGGTGACCAGATAGCAAATGTGAAAAACAGGGATGGAGGTGGAGGCAATATGCATCTATATAAGAAAAAGTCTTGCCTAGGACTGTCCCTATAAAATCAGGACATCTTGTCACCCTACACTTTCCCCTGTCCACACCCTCCTGGAGCTAGAGCCAGGAGCAGGGCTCCCAGGGTGTGGGGGAATGCAGCCAGGGGTATGCGAGAGCCATGGCCCGGGGCTGAAGTTGGGGGAGAGACCAGGCAAGGGGCCGGGAGCCAGACTGGAGCAGAGTTGGGAGCAAAGCAGGGTTAGGTGGCACTTCTTCCCCACTTCCTGTGGGGGCTGGCCTGGACCCTGCTGCACCTGCCCGAACATTCCTCTGAACCCCCATAGGGTGGCACACCCCACAGTTTGGAGACCTCTGGTCTTTCCACTAACCTCAGTGCACTTTGGATCAGACCCTAAGTCACAGAAGTAAAAATAAGGAGCTAATTTAAAGTGTTTTCTCCTACTAGCACTAAGATATTGTGTGCCAGGGATGGGTGAGGTGTTGGCCAATTGTTACATCTTCTTGAGGCTCTAACGTGGGAACAGATATTGGGAGAGGATTCATAGACTTTAAGGCAGGGGTGGGGAACGTTTTTCTCTCATAGGCTGTTGACCCACAGAAAAAAGTCAGTCATGGGCCACTCACCTGGCAGTGGGGCACAGAGGCTCGGGGCTTCCCCCCGCATGGGGCAAGCACTGGGGCTCCAGCCCTGTGGAGGGCGGGCATGGAGGCAGTGGCGCTGGAACAATTTTTACAGTTGGGGTGCTGAAAGCCAGTAGTCCCCAAACTTTTTACCTGGCACCACCCCTATTTCTATGGCCCTCTCCCCAAAGCTGGGGCCAAAACTGGGCTATGGCTCTGGGAGGGGGGAGGCAGCACACAGACAGGAGAAGGGGGCTGAGGCTGGGATCACAGCTGGGGTGGGAGCAGAGCCCTGGGTGTGGGGCCAGCATCTGAGACTCTGCATGATGCAGCCCCCCTCCCCCACCCACGGCTAATTACCATCCCTCTGAGCATAGGCTTAGGGCTTACCCCCTTGGGGCTCCAGCTCCGCGGAGGGGGGAGGGGGAATGCACTACGGGCTTGATGAAATTTAGCAATGGCGAGGATATGACACGGGGGCCATAGGTTCCCCACCCCTGCTTTAAGAAAGGACCATCATGATCATCCCCTCTGACCTCGCAGGCCACAGAACCTCACTCACCCACTCCTGTACCAGACCCCTAACCTCTGGCTGAGTTACTGAAATCCTCAAGTTATGATTTAAAGACTTCAGGTTACAGAGAATCCATCATTTACACTAGTTTAAACCTGCAAGTGATCCCCTGCCCAATGGGAGCTGCGGGAAGTGGTAGCCCGGCCCACGCTGCTTCCTGCATCTCCCATTGGCCAAAAATAGTGAATCGTGGCCACTGGGAGCTGCGAGCAGCCGTACCTGCGGACACTCAGGTAAAGAAAGCGTCTCGTGGCCCACCAGGGGCTTACCCTGAAAGAGCTGTGAACCAAGTTTGGGAACCTCTGGACTAGGTGACCTCCTGAGGTCTCTTCCAACCCTCATCTTCTATGATTCTATTATCTTGGCCAATAGCCATTGATGGACCTATCCTTCATTGACTTATCTGGTTCTTTTTTTAACCCAGTTACTCATTTGGCCATCACAACATCCCGGGTTCAACAAGTTAGTTGTGTATTGTGTGAAAAAGTGCTTCTTCTTTGTATTAAAACCACTGTCCATTAATTAGTGACCACTGATTTGTCTAATGTGGGAAAAGATAAATAAAACTTCTCTTTTCACTTTTCCACACCATTCATGATTTTGTAGACCTCTGTCCTAACCCCGGTCAGTTGTCTCTTTTCACTTACTGTGTAATGGGAACATCCAGCAGAGGAAGTATCTGAAAAATAAATTCTGTATTTGTAGCTATTTTTATTTTCAGGTCAAATAGCATCTGAGCTTTAAACATCTCTTCAGCCCCTGAAGTATGTGTGAGCAGTGCTGAAAGACTCAGGCATCATAGGCTTACTGTTAAAAATCCTATTCAGTACTTAAACTCTGAGCTGAATAAATAGCCATATAAACAATAAATCTACCGTTGAGGTGTACATATGGGAGAGGTGATTTGGGGTCACTTTTATCAGGAGAGCATTTGTTTCAAGAAAACTATATAAGAACATAAGAGTGGCCATACTGGGTCAGACCAAAGGTCCATCTAGACCAGTATCTTGTCTTCTGATGGTGGCCAATGCCAGGTGCCCCAGACGGAATGAACAGAACAGGTAATCATCAAGTGATCAATCCCCTGTTATCCATGCCAATCTTCTGGAAAACAGAGGCTAGGGACATCATCCCTGCCCATCCTGGCTAACAGCCATTGATGGACTTGTCATCCATGAATTTATCTAGGTCTCTTTTTATCCCTCTTATAGTCTTGGTCTTCACAATGTTTGTTTCATGGTGGATTCTCCATCGCTGGCAATTTTAAAATCAAGATTGCATGTTTTTTCTAAAAGAACTGCTCTAGGAACCTTTGCTATGCAGGAGACCAGACTGGATGATCACAATGGTCCCTTCTAGCCTCAGAATCTATGAATCTCTGAACAGAGGGAAGAGGGTTAGGTAATGAGCTACTGTACCATCTACTTTTCAGCAGAAATCCCAGCTTTCAGCCACTGCTCCTACACTTGCAACATTCTGTGACTCCCAGATATATTGATCCTCTGATCTATGGTTAGAAATTTGTTGATGATGAGAAAAACAGTTTATACTGCTGGCTGATATTACAGGGTCCTGGGTCTGTGAATTAATTAACAAACTGCACTCATTTCCCCCATGTTTTGCCTTGAAAATTCCAGTATAATAGATGAATCAATAGATCAAAGGAGTTTGAACTTCATACCAATAAGCTTCCCTGCTGCAGTATTGTTGGTGCTCTCCTTTGCGTATTGCTCCCTATAGAAAATGAGAGAAATGTGGAAAGTCACCTGTATTTACTGTGTTAAAACAAGAGCTGCTTGGGCTAACGTCCCATCCACCAATGTGATACTCTTAGTGAATGTGATTATGTCTCCCTCTAATGGCCGCTCCTGGAAATTACAACAGCTTGCTACTGATTTAAGATAATAGATTTTCCTGTAGTTCAAATGGACAGGATTATTCCACTGGCACTGCAGGGCACAAACCCCACTGGTGAGCATGGTAAATCCAGATGTCTACATCAGGTCACATAAATGCCTCTGATCTGTAGTGGAGGATGGATCTGGAATCCAAACCCAGGGCTGGACTTCAGTTTCACAAATGGCTCAGATCTATTTAATAGAGCAAAGCAAGGCCGTGGATCCAAATACATCCAGAATTTTGGGTGACCCAGACCTGAATTTTGAGGCCTGGGCTTGTTTATCTTTAAAATCTTCAGAGCTGAATTTAAGAATATGTGAAAAAAAAGGAATTGACTGGGCCTAGTTTGTGGCCATATGGAGCAATTCAAACCCAGTTGGCCCTCTTAGCAGTTGAACCACGATACAACATGCAAGGCCTTATTTTCCTGCAATTAGCGATGGGACTGAAAAGGAGCTGCCTTGCACAGGTGATTTTTAGGTTCATGTACCTGCTGGAAACTTTAAAGCCAGTTTCCCAACTGCTGATAAAGTGCTTTTCTTCAGCAGATCTCAAAGTGACTTACAAAGGATGTCAGGATCATTAGCCCCATAGTATAGATGGGAAAACTGAGGCACAGAGCAGGGAAATGACTAACCCAGCAGCAGAGCCAGGAACAGACCCCCATAGGGTTCAAGTCCCAAGCCAGCATGCTATCTACTAGGCCATACTGCCTCTTGCTAGCACACAGCTACATGCTACATGACCAAAGGCCGCTATTTCTGAGGACACTCTAGCTGGGTAGGGGCATTCACAGAGGGATTAACGTGTTTCTACTGCCAGATTGCCAGTGGGGTTGATACCTGACTGTCAGGGTGGTTAGGCACTGGAATAAATTGCCAAGGGAGGTTCTTGAATATCCATCACTGGCAGGTTTTGAAAGCGGGCTAGACAAACACCTGTCAGGGATGGTTTAAATGTTGCTGGTCCTTCCATGAGTGCAGGCGACTGGACTTGATGACCTCTCGAGATCCCTTCCAGTTCTATGATTTTATGATTTATAACTTCTCATCTTTGCTTTTCAGTCATAATCAGCATCTGCATCCAACAGCACATTTATCTTTAGGGCAGAATAATTCTAAATCAAATACCGTACTATATTCCTGTCACTACTAAGAGATGAACCCCTTACCTTCGGTTTTTACACTGACGTGCAGCTGAAAAGACAGAGAAACTGTTAGTGAAACATCCTAAATGACTCGCCACAACATTAGCAAAGAAAAAAGGGAGCATAAAGCAAACTAGGTATGGGGTAAGGAGGCAGGGTCTGGTGTTGGGATGTGGATTAGGTTTAGGCTAGAACTGAGGGCACAAATTTCAGGTCGCTCCAGACATCAATGTTGTCAGTTTGTAGTGCCAAAATTTCGTCAGCTGTTCTCACAAGAATTTAGTCCAAAATGGCACAAATTTCACAAGAGCAAATTGGGCTTGTGAAATTTTTGATTTCTTGGGCCACATCCAAGGCAAATTGAAGCTGTAGGGACAAGATCCAGGCTTCTAATTTGCAAGGAAGTTCCTTCACTGCATTGTTTCAGTCCATGCAGATTGTAGCCAGTCAGTATGTAACCTCTCCCTGGCATTTAGCTTTATTCACAAAGTGATAAAATCCAGCCCAAGTGCCCTCCCTGATCATATTTGCTCCCAGGGTTCCTCTTCAAGGGCCACTCAACTCACACCCTAGGTCATCTCTTTCTAAAGCCATGCCCAATTCCCCTCTCTCCAGTTGGATAATAAGTCCCCTGCAACAGTGCATCGGAGAGATGCATTAATGTTTTCTAGCAGACTCTTCACCTTCTAACAGGTGGAATTTTCAGGCAAACACTGAATTGGGAATGGATTCACATTTGAGGTTCTGACTCTGGCCTTTCTCTAAAAGAAACACATGCTGCAAACATCTAACAGTGATTCTATTCGGGCTCCCTGCTCCTGTCTGAGAAAAGTATGGAAACTGGGAATTTCTTCTGGAGTTTGTCTTATCTACTTTCTAATAGGTATAGGTGCTTACATACCTTTGCTTGTTAGTAGAAACAGAATGAAGCACAGACCCAAGGTGGTGGGAACTGCAATTCCAAGTATTATTTGCAGTCCTAGAAAACCAAAGCAATATGAATATTTACAGAATACAGTAACATTAGATAAGAAATAAAGGGAAAGGGAATACTTTGAAGATGGCTGGTCCTTTGACAGCCAGACTAAAAATAAGTAGCTAATATAACAGAGACGTCTGTCACAGGCCACTCACTGAATGACACAATGGATTTTTAGGGTTGATTCCATGGGAACTTTCAATATTTGAAAATTTGTTTTCATTCCAAACTGAAACAAACCCCAACATTTTAAAAATCCCTGAAAAATGAAAATTACTAAAACGTTGATGCTGAAATATTGATTTTTTTTTGATAATGTCAAATCATTTTGTTTCAATAAGGTAAAATATTTCACTTTGGTGATGTTGAAACATTATAATATCTTAAATATTACATACACTATTAATTATAAGTAATATAAATAAAATATATTGCTAATATTAATATTTATTCATAATTATATCATATTTTAATATTTTTAAAAAATATATAATTTGAAAGTCAAAATGAATCATTTGGACTTCTTCCCTAGAAAATTTTCATCAAAATCAATACATTTCCATGAAATGTTCTGATTTTGGCAGAACTGTTCCAATTTTTTTTTCAACCAGCTCTATTTATTTTCCCATTCCCATTTGCTAATATCATGAAATATGTGACCGTTGCTATGTGCTATTGAGTACAGAAAAAAACAAAAACAAAAAGGAAACCCTCCAGTTAAAGTTTCACTTTGCCATCAGTAGTCACCAGAAGGCCAGTGATTTATCATTCCTTTCCATCCAGTCTACAAACTGCAATGTCCAGCTAAAAGGAGATAACCTTAGCTACAACTGTTACTACATCTGACCCTGGTTCTGACAGGCACTTAGTATAGGTGGATGTTTACATTGTAACCTGGCAAAGTCAGGCGGTAGGTCTAAGGAGCATTTAAAAGAGACTGCAGTGTGAACGCCTTGTCTGCCCTCTGTTGAGTAGACATAACTGTAGCAGTGTCATCCAGGTGTCTCTTAGCTGGAAGATTACCTGTGCATATTCTGGGCCCAGTTCCGATCAGCCCAGACCCAGGTGGAGATCCTAGCCCTGGAAATTCTGCTTGGGACACAGGCTGTAGCAGCACAAATTGGCTGCAAAGTTCTTTATTCTGGTTCAGAGTGACCCAGGAAGGCTCTGACTCAGACCTGCCCTCAGAGCTCCTGCTGGCAGAGCTACCATGGAAACCCCTGATGGAAGCTGGGGGTTGGGGAAACACCATCTGCCCTCCCTTGAGGTGAATCCTGCTGGAGGACAAACAGTCTCACTAGGAGTGGTGGTGATGGTGATTTATACCCCTTTGCACCAGGCTAACTGGATGCAGCCCATGAAATGGAACGCAGGGTGAAGACCTCCTGTATCTACACTTTCAAGAAGCAGGGAGGTGAGCGAGAGGAAAAGATGGCAGCTCCCAAAGGAAGGAGCTCTGCTTTTGTGTAATCAGGGGTGGCTCTAGACATTTTGCTGCCCCAAGCATGGAGGGTCCGCTGGTCCCGCGGCTTCAGGTCTGCTGAAGCCGCGGGACCAGTGGACCCTCGGCAGGCATGCCTGCGGGAGGTCCACCAAAGCCGTGGGATGGGACCAGTGGACCTTCCGCAGGCAAGCCGCCGAAGGCACCCTGCCTGCCACCCTAGCGGCGACCAGCAGAGCGCCCCCCACGGCTTGCCGCTCCAGGCATGCGCTTGGAGCACTGGTGCCTGGAGTCGCCCCTGTCTGTAATTCACATCCTAGAGCACATCCTAGTCGCCCCTGTCTGTAATTCACATCCAAAGAAATCTCCAAATTCATGACTGAATGAGGTGATTTACCATGGGGAGAGGTCGTCTCTGCATCACGGCTGTTGGAATTGCTGGTTTTGTCTGGGTAAAAATCACAAGAGAAGAAAGTGTTAAAGAAAAAATAGGAAACTCTCTTAGATATGCTAACATAGAGGAGGTCAGTTGTTTCCCATGTTGGCATAGGGGGTGTGTGTGTCACAAATTAATATTTTGAAATGTAAAGGGTCCCTCAGAATTAGGCTTCACAGAATTATATTGTTTTGTTTAAAAATTGACCGATAGTATCAATGATTATTTTAACCATATATTTTTCTTTTTATCAATTTAAATTTTCACTGTTATGGGTTTTAAGTATTTCTTTTTCTATTTTATCATTTTAAATTTTCATTGTTATGAGGGGGATCAGAGAATTATTTAATGACAGTAGACATTGAGATTCAAATATTTGTAATTGTTAAAAGACAAATTGTCAACATCACATGTCAAAATATACAAAGTAAATATCCTTAAATCAAACCCTAATACATTCTCAAGCAGCATTTTTCTTTCTTTCTTTATCTGGTAATTTTGATTATCAATGAATTTTTTTTTCATTTGTTTGCGTGTGTATATGCAGTGACATCATTTACTAATAAAAATCTAATCCTTCCGTCCTAATCTAATCCTATTCATAGAGGTGGTTAACACTTGTAATTACCTATTCATGGGATTTTAAAATTTATTTTACATTCCTATTTGGAACAAAAATAAATACATATTTTTTTAAATTTCCTATAAAGTATAAATTCTGACAAAAATGGATTTGGAAAAGGTTCGTGTTGGAATTTTGAAAATTTGTTCCAGATTTTTTAAATTTTGGAATTTAATTTGGGAGTTTCAAAACTTTGTTTTGGAATTTATTTTATTTCATTTGTATATTATTTTCACATGATTTCATGACATTATGCAATAACACCCCCCACTGACAGGTAATAATGTGACATAATAGTTAAAATAGTCTATTGTTTTCATTTTATTTTATTTTAAAAACATTAAGAGCAGCTACTACTTAATACAGACTGGAGTATTTTATCTTCTTTTCTAGATCAAATTGTCCCCTGTTTGAATTATAATGAAATAGTTTGAATTAAATTCCAAAAATCTGAAAGGAATTTATGATTTTTTTTTGTTTTGATCCAAATAGGGATGAAAAAGAAATTTTAATCCCATGAACTGATAATTCCATGTTTCAGGCTGCTCCATGAGGGACTCTTTACAATACATTTCAAGACAAACAAACAAACAAACTCATTTAAAAAAATTCTATAGGAATTTTCATCATATTTGACACATTTTGAAATATTTCAGTTTAGGTGACAACAACATTTTCCATAAAAACAACAACAACAACAACATTTCAATGAAAAATCTCTGACCATCTCTATTCACTCAGCACTACATGCCATAGCTGTTCAGAGCCCCCCTTGTGGAAGTGATGTATTCCAGGGGTTAGCAGCCCTGGATTCCAACCCTGGCTTTGCTACAGATCTGATCTGTGACCTTGAGCAAGTCACTGCCCTTCTCTGTGCCTTGGTTTCCCAGCAACACTCATTGCTGTGTTTGAAGTGCTTTGAGATCTATAGACAGAAAATGCTGTACAAGAGCTAAGTGTGATTAAAGATGTATCCATATTCAATATTCCACTTCTGTGGTCCTAATTCTGCCATTAGTGATGGCCCTTGAAATAATGCATGAATATGGGCAAATAACAGGACATATTATCCATCCAATATTTCCCGTAAAATATTTCACAAAAATTGTTTATTAAATAATTGGATAATTATATTTGGTCTGCCCTTTTCACAGCTGGTTCATCTCCCATTGTTGGAGAATCTAAGTAATTTTGCATTTAGCCTGATGACTCATTCGTGGTAGAATATAGGACGCTATTATTACCCCCATTTTTACTGAGGCATCAGATGGATTAAAACATTTGCAATGTGGGAGTTGAACATTTAGGGCTTGAACTACCAACCACTGCTTTAGAACTATATTTCCCCAGGAAATAGCCTAGCTAATATACTTCAAATGCTATGTTAGAAAAATATCACAAAAGTAATTATTCAATCAGTTCTGTAGGTTTCAACCCTTTTCTGAAGCACCCAGCATTGTCTATTGCTGAAGAGGAGATCCCAGAGAACATGGACATTTCCACCCTAGTCATTCAAAGTAGCTGGGTGGGGACTGAGAAATATTCATTGTCAGAAACTCCCATTCATTTCATGGCAATTAAGGGTTCCTAGTACCACACTGAGTTCCTCTGAGGAGCAGGTACTTGCTATGCTCCAGTTCTGAAACTCTCATGAGCCAGCACTGCAATGTTCAGTGTCCCCATTGAAAGGGCTATTCTCTGGAGCAGGAGTTGCAGGAATGGGCCCTGTGTTACCATAAGAAGCTACTAAACAAAATATTTGCTCATTTCTGATACCAAACAATGGGAGCATTTTTATCCTCCATGCAATGGACGCCTCCTCACCTGTGACATGCAGGTAGCGGACGATGCTGAGGTGAGAACTCCGCACTTGGTTATGAAGCGCCTTGTGCTGATACCCACAGGAAAAGTTGCTTGAACTCTGCACGGCCACATGATAGGGAAACTCAAAGGAGAATTTCCCTGGCACAGTTGGTTTCCTGGCCATTTCCTTGCCATCCTTGCAAAGGAAAGCAAAGCTCATGTGGGAATTCGTGGGGGTTAGACACAACAAAAGAACAGTGTCGCCCACATAAGCCAATGACTTGTCCAGGAATAGGCTGGGAGCAGGAAGATCCCCTGGAAAAGCAGAGAACATAAAACACCCAACATGATTAGGGCCCATTCCAGTTCCTGTGAAACAGAAAGTGCCCAGCCCAACTTGGGGCCTGGATTGGGCCTGTAGGGATGGATTTTAAAAAGCACTGAGCATGCTGGACTTGATATGAAATGTTTGACCTCTGGAGGTGCTCAGTGCTAGAGCTGAGTGAATAATTGATCATCGAAGAGCAAACTGAATAATATGGGAGGAGCGGTTCATTTCAAATTGAAAGAAAAAAAGAGAAAAAGAGAGAAAAAATCATTTGGGATTGATTGAAACATTTTGATCAACCCAATATATATATATATATATATATATATATATATATATATATATATATATATATTATATTTGTTTCATTTGGGGTCATTTTTTTGGTGTTTCTCACCCTTTTATTTAAAAAACCACTACCGACTAAATTTTGAAACAAAATGCCATTTCAAAATGAGATGAAATGAACTGTTTTGATATTTTTTTCATTCATTTTTTCAGCTGAAACTGTTAATTAATTTTGACCTAAATTTGAAGATAGTTTCAGTGCACCAAAAATGTATTTTTAGAAGAATTTACTGTTTGCTGAAAAAAATCCACACAGCTGCATCCAGCACCTTGGCCAACAAGCCTCTGCAGATTCCACGTACTTCATTCAGCATTGTGGACTCTCAGCACATTTGAAGAACAAGGTCTTATTGGTGTGATGATTAGAGAAGGTGCTTAGAAACCACAGTAATGAGTATGGCATAAGAACCTATATAGACTAGAATAGAACATAATAGCTGGCCACAAGGTTGCAAAATTGCCATCTTGAAATTTACACCATTTGAGATTATTTTTTGGTGATTTTCAGGGACATTTGTTGATGTGTCTGGTCCCAGTTACATTATGCAAATCTGCGGTAATGCCACTGAAGTCAGTTCTCCATTGCCTGGTTCCTTATGTAGAAATTCACACCAGTGCCATGTAGCTATGAAGTTCTATCAAAGCAGAAAGGCAGCTTTTTATACTCAGGTTTAGATTGTGACACAAGACGCAAGGTGGTGGAGGAGCAGAGCCAATGGATGTCAGCTGGGCCACTCTTTAATTACACAGGTGTCACTGTGATCAGAAAAGGATGGCACCAATGCAACTGGCAGCATGATTTGGCCCTGGTTCATAGTGAACTCACGTCAGCTCTCACTCACCTGATGAGAAATTGCAGTTGGAGACCTGCTGCTGCTGGGAGGTAAAACTCAAAGCTTTGGGAGAAAAAAAATAAAAACATTTTAGTGGAAAAATAATAATTTCTTCTTTTTTAACTTGAAAATGATTTATAGCTGCAGAATTTCTAAAGTTGCCAAAGAAGTTAATGTTGTAAAGGAGGCTGAAGAGTCCTTGCTGGGATATTGTGTGTTCAGTCTCTCCGGGGACAGCACTTAGATGCAATGGGGAAGTTAGTGTGTTCCAATGCCTGCATGAGCTTTTACTTCTGGAAAAGCCACCGAAGTTGGACAGGTCAAAGTGTAGGTGTTGCATTGCATGTCACATAAAGAAATTAGATAAAAACATAATGCTCTTGTTGCAAGGTAGCAATGACACTAGGAACCAGATGAAAATCAGCACACTGGTTCTCCAGGATGGTGGTTGAGCAAGAAGCCAACAAGCTATCTTCATAAAAGAGTTAAATTATAGAAACACAAGGGAACCATTCCAGCACACAGCCTGATAGAAAAGGAGGGCCCAGCCTTGTTCATGCCCTAATGGCATAGAACAGTTTCTGATGCAAGCTCTCTGTGCTGCAGTAGCATATAACAGCTCTGTCTAGGACAGGAGAATTTTACTTGTACTTTTCTTAAGGGGGAAACAAAGCCCAGTACTTACAGATCAGCCACAGACACAGTGCTAGAATCATTGGTGGATTTAGCATTCACTCAATAGCCTGCAAATTCCACAGTGGCTTCTGCTTTCCAAGAGAAGGGATCTGCTCTGAATCCCCTCCAAGTCCTTGGGTCTTGAACAGAAGATGAGCACCAGCTTTTCTCCAGTCTCCACTCTGTCTGGGGCTCCTCGCAGCCCAGAAGCTGCTGTGACTCGGTGCTGTGGGTCATCTTCTCGTCTTGCAGGATTCAGGCCAATGGGAAGCCACGACTGGTTACTGCTGGGTTCTGCTTTGCTCCTTGTGGTTTAGATGTTCTCTTCACTGACCTTTCTCTTCTGCTCCTCAGGTTTAGATAGGGAACCAGCTGCAGTGGCTCTCTGGGCCTGACTCACTGTTCTCCCGCACCTGGTGCTGTACGTGCATTAGGGCAAAGTACTACTAACAGAGGATGGCAGATGTTTCACACTCACTTTGTACTGATGATGGCACAAGGACCAGGGCATTGGAAAATCAGGATCCCTGTTCCCAGCCCATCTCTGCTCATTCTGGTCTCGGTAAAGGAGAGGTTGCAGTCCCCTGCTGCTCTGAAACCCCTTTCTTTTGCTATGGTCAAGCTCCCAAATAAGTGGCGGCTGCTCTCTGCTGAGTGGTAAAATAGATAGAAACCCACAGCCGCTTTCTGCTCTAGCATCTCCACTTCTCTGCTGTCTGTGAGAGCCAGAGAGGGACGCCACTGTCTCAAGATGAGAATAGAGACAGCTTTTCACTATCAGAGACTGAGATAGGGGCTTCATGCGCTAGGGGTCAAATTTCCCCCACCCCAGGCCCAGGCACCACTTAGATACCATGCACATGGCCTGCCAGTATGGGGCGCAGCTGTCGAGGTGGGGGCATCTCATTGGTTCATATCGTGACACTATAATATTCTCACCATTCTCTTCTAGCATGTTATTTGTGAGTGCACATTGAACAGGGTCTTCACTGAGCTGTGCCCAGTGATGCCCAGGACTCTGGTTACAGCTAATCTAGCTCCCTGCAAGGGTATAAGTGGTTCCAGCTATTCTGTACGCTGCCTTGTTTCCCCTCAAGCATTGCCAGGCATGACCTCAATATTGAATTTATTTCCCATCAAGCTGCCCATTCCCTCAGCTCTGACAGGCCTTTCCGAAGTTCTGCACAATCTTCTCTGGACTTGGCTATTCTGCATAGAGTCACAGAGTTTCAGGCCAGAAGGAACCACCAGATTATCCAGTTTGACCTTCTGTATGTCACAGGCCACCAGCAACACCAAGCACCTGCACACCAAACCCAACAAACAAAATCAGACTGAAATATTACAGCCTGCAGGAGACTAGACAATTGTGCGCCTCAGGCAAAGAATAGGAAGGTTTGAGGTGCACCAGTTCCCGAGGCCGCTGCCATAGCCAGGAAATGGTTAAGTGAGATACACTCAAATAATCTCAGCAAGCAGCCCTCATTCCACACCACAGAAGAAGGGAACCTTCCTCTCCTTTTATCCAAGTTCCCTGGCAATCTGACTTGGGGAAAAATCTTTCCTGACTTCATGCATGGTGATCAGCTGGACCCTGAGCATGCTGTACCATCTGTACATTTTGCTACCTCACTGTTTGCTGCTCCCCTTTCCAAATAATTAATAAACCTAGTATATCACACAGAACCTAATACAGAGCCTTAGCATCCCCCATTACCCTTATTGACTATTCCTTTTCTTCCTCTCTCTTAGCCCATTTCTGTCCCATCACAGAACTATGTCTCTCACCCAATGAATACTTCATTTCTTTACTTGCCATTTGTCAGAGACCTTGTCAAAGGCTATTGAAAGGTCAAATACATTTTATTACATGGTTCTCCTTTATCCACTTTTTAACTGACTTTTAAAGAATCCTAGTGGAGTCAAAAAGCACATTTCCATTGCAGATCATACCGTCACCGCTTGCTTAAGCGGATTTGCGGTCATTACTTCCATGTTCCATGCGGTCTCACTAACTGGAACATTCTAACTCCTGCCATTGAGCAAGCTCTTCTTAGTTCCCAAAATCTAAAGGTGGACGTTGATCTGTTCCAAGGGTTATGGTCTACTTAACCACACTTACGCTAACTGATGCTCCAGTTAATATCTCACAGGATACAGGCCTGTAGGTTTCTTGCGTTACAGCTGAATATGATAAAAGGCAAGCCACTGAATATAATGTGGGAAACTTGCCCTACAAGGTCATTGGTCCAGAGGATGAAAATATCATTGATGCATCTCAGTATATCATTGGTTTCATGGTGCATTAGGTCAGAAATTCTTCATCAGCTCTTTCCCAGACCTGAAGAAGAGCTCAATCTGTAGTTCAAAAGCTTGTCTCTTTCCCCAACAGCAGTTGGTGCAATAAAAAATATTACCTCACCCACCTTGTCTCTTGTGGGTAAAGTGATCGTCCTCTCTGTGCTTTAGGGAACCATCTATAAAATGGGGTGATAATAATCCTTCCCTGGTGTATCTTGTCTATTTAAGATTAAAAACTTATCACAACAGTGACTGTCTCTAATTATGTATCTGTACAGTGCCTAAGGGCTCTGATCGCAGCTGCGATCTTAAGGCATCATAATTGTAATAATCATTTATTAGAATATCATAAATAAAACAAAATTAAGCAGGAAATCATTGCTGTATAACATGTCAGACTTCCAGGGTCTTGTGCTGCTTTAAAAGCACAGTGTATAATTGCTTATCATGCCATGGGAATATACATCAGAACTGTCATGTGTGACAAAGGTCACATTGTTAACACTGTTGCTAGTGAAATCTTGTTCTCAGGAGCTTTGAAAAGTTTATTTGTCCCCTTACAGTATGCTTAAATGATCCAGGGGGTTAGGTTGCCATAAATACAGTGCTCACCCCTGAGTGCGTAGCTATGTCATCCTAACTTTTAAATTTAAACTAGATCACAGACAGTGTTTGCAACCCCACCCAGAGTGGGATATTTGGACACATGTGGCCTCTTTCCAGGCAACGTAGACATGCAGGCAGGTCAGGCAGGCATTTGTCAAGAGTTAGCCTAAATTGTTTCTTCAAAAGGAAATTAATCATCCATTGCACCTACCTGAGTGCCCATCCTCCAAGGATGAGACAAGTGCTGCTGCTTCATACCAGGTCTGTGTGTGTGTCTGTCTGTCAGACAGCTCCTGGCTTTCAGCTGCCTTGCTGTATTCTGCCTTGTCAGCCCCTTCCTGGACAGTGCAAAACAGCTTGTCTTCACCCACGGCTGCAGCTTCGTCCTTTTCTCCAGGGCCTGAAGTACCTCATGTGTTATAGGAGAGGTGTATGTGTGTGTGTCTGTATGGGGGGGCGGGGGGGAGGTCATAACATGAACACAGCTTCCAGCTCAGTACGCAGGGCATGTAGGTGGCTCCAGACTTCATGATGTTCTGCATAACCTTGTGCTAGCACTGCCTCAGCTCCTTCCACATAGCCTGGCATTGGCCCTTGTCACTGGAGTCAGTACATCTAGCTTTGCTCCTGCAGGGTCATTGTAGCTGGGCTTGCACATGCCCTGCACCCCAGAGCCTCAGGGGACTGAGCACCTCTCTCCTGGGCCACACGGCAGGAGGCCACGTTGCATCTGGTCTGTCAGGGAACAGAACGGACGTAGCGCAAAGAACATGCTGGGTATTTAAAATCTCAGCTTTCTATCACTTGTGACCCCCGGGCAGTGAAGTCCCAAGTGTTATCAGACAGGTCACCACTGACAGGCCATTGCATTGTGGGACTGCAGCTGGAGGATGTTCAATCGGAGGTGTGGGGTGTGTGACAAATGTGGGAGTTGTCTGTACTGTATTTATAAGTGATCTGTAACTATCACAGTGGGATTGCCACCTAGTGGGTGCACAAGGGTTAACATGCTGCTCCTGGGGCAGATCAGGAGTCATGAGGTGTGTATGTCATTTAGCTGTCTAGGGTGGTATGAATGGGTCACTGAGGACTGGCTGAAACTGACCGGTATCAATGGAGGGTCCAGAAAGACAATGGGAATCCCAACACTGAATAATTGACATCCCCGGTGAGCTCAGCAGGGCTCTGCAGAAGGAGGACAATGGACTGGAAGGTGACAGGGTCTGTGTTAAGAACTGGCCTCACTGAGACACATGAGCTCCCCCGGGATGGAAAGACAAAGAGAAAGAGCCAAAAAGGACTCCCTGAGTGGAGCCCTGGCATTGGCCAGTCTGACTCTGTCTTAGACTCTGCTTCTCTGTGCTCACTTAGCCCATGCATGATCCGGTTGGCAAATAAACCCTGCTCTGTTTTGTCAGTGCTGCCTGGTGTCACTGCAAATACTGCCTGGGGTGCACTGATCCCTGAAGAGTGTAAAAGTCTCTAGACAGGGGTCTGGCTCACTGGGCAGAGCTCACGGTGTGAAGCAGGAGGGCTAGAGGCAGAGGCTCAGTCTCCGAAGCACTGAGGCCACGCAGCCTACCCTGAAGGAAGCGTGGGACCCCTTGGGGGTCTGCCACATGGAAGGGTTCCTCCAAGGGGCTGTTCAAAAGCCAGGGAATAGCACAGATCCAAGGGATGCGTGTCAGGGGCAAACAATCTATGAACTTTTGAGATGGAGCGTGGTAAGTTTTTGAGTGAGATAATGTGACAGGGTTACCTGCCTTGGCAGGGGACTGGACTCAATGATTATGGAGGTCCCTGCCAATCCTGTGTCCTATGACTTCTTATTCCAGTACATGTGCATCCACCACTGCCACTGTACCAGCAGTTCTCCTTTTCCCCTTCTGTATGCTGAACTAAGGCAGCCAATTTGATTAGGTTCTGGGACATGTGAATCCAAACATGAGGATTCATGCAAAACGTCTGTTAGTCTATAAGGTGCCACAGGAGTCTTTGCTGCTTTTACAAACATGAGGAGGCATTCACTCACTGTCATTGCCATACCCTTCAGGGTCCCTGGCCCCTTCCTCCTCACCCTTCCCTGCCATTCCTCCTCCCCCAGTCCCCTCCAGTCTGGCTCAGGTAGAGCAGTGGCTCCTTTTTCCCAGCTGCAGATGATCTGTGCAAACATCAAGAGCAGCCGGAACAGGATGCAGCAGAGAATTGAGACTCTGACAGACAGAGTGAGATTGGGCAATGGGAGGGAACAGGGTGAGGAGTTTGTACTGGCTCCATTGGGCTGAGAGTGGTGGGGAATGTACACTACACAGGAGTGAAACCCTGTAACCTGTGGGTGGATGCTGCTCCCCACCTCCCGCCCTGGGGAAAGAAAGGGGGCAGCAGTAGAGTGGGATTGAAATGTAAACTAGAGAACATTCAGTGATTCCTGTAAACTCCTGGCTGAACCAGCAGAGGGCATCTCAGCTGCAGCTGCACCTGGACACAGCTCACCAGTCCTAGCAATCACTGCAGCCTTCTCATGCTTCTGGTATCATATTTTCTTTGTTTCTCATCTTCTTCCTGCTTTGAATCTTTGTATTTTTGTCATCACACACTAAGGCCAAATTCTGCATTTAGACTGCTATGAGTCCAGAGTGACTCCATTAACTTCCATGGAGCTACTCCAGATTGACATCAGCATGACTCAGAGTGCTGTAGGGTGCTCTGTTCACTTTTACAAACACCTGTTTATGTAACTCAAATGCCTGGCAAACACTTTGAAAGAGCAGGTCTCTGTTAAAGATTTCACACTCATGTAAAAAGCTCCCAATCCAGCAAATACAGGGAAATCAAGATCTGGCAATTCCTGATCATTCTAGGGTAAAAAACAAGCCAGAAAAAAACCCCTTAATGTAAACAGGTTTCAGAGGGGTAGCCATGTTAGTCTTTATCAGAAAGCTTATAAATGGAGTCTCTAAGGTGCCACAGGACTCCTTGGTTTTTTTTCCCCTTAATGTAAACAAACAAACCTTTCATACACTATTATATGTAGTTGGAAATTATGTTTTTCCTTTAGAATTAAAAAGCAATTAAAATGGAAAAAAAATGTTGAAAATTTCTATGGCAAAATAAGAATTATCAGTGAAAATTTGAAACCAGAAGATTTTGGCTGACATATCCTCCCCTCCAAAAAAAAAGGGCGGGGGTGATGCAGTGACTCACAAGAGTGTGTGTCCGCATTCTTCTTTGTGGGCTGGACCACCTCTCTTATAATGCATCATGGTCCCTCCTCTTTGAGGATATGCTATGCAACATGGCATCACTGGCCATGGTGCAGATACTTTTTGCATATAACTTCATTTAGCTGAACATCTAATCTTCTGTTGAAAAACTGTTTTGATGGATAATTTTCAATTAGTCCTATAGCCCATAATGGAACAAAAAGAGAGCACGAACCCCATTATTTTCACCCTAATCGGCTCACCTTTAATGGTCCTCTGATCCTACAGACATTGAAGTGAATGCGAGTTTTGCTGCTTTACTTTGTTCATTGAATTCAGGCCCAGGCCCAGTGTAAGATTATGTTTTGTCTTCCATATTTACAGCATTAAACTTCTAGATGTGGAGTTAACAGAAATATTCACTAATTTGTGTCATACTGTCCCTCCTCCCTCACCCCTTGAGGCTAAGCAGCCCTGCTTAACTGCCAATTCAGGCTATGTCTACACTACAAACTAGAGGTATGATTCCCAACTCCTGTACACGTGCTCATAGTAGCTCCATGAGAGCTAGTCTGAGTATTAATAGCAGTATAGTTGTGATAGACTAGGCAGTGGCAGTATGGCTTAGCTGTACCGAATACAATCACTCCTGATATTAGAGGGTACCTTCTTGGCATGGCTAAACTGCTGCTCCTGCAACTGCAGCTATTTTACTATTTATACTCACACTGCCTCTCACAGGGTAGTGCAATTATGTGTATGCGAGTATGGGAATCACACCCCTAGCTCGCAGTGTAGATATAGCCTCAGATATAGGGGGCACTTGGGAGAGATTTTTTTCTTCCAGTTATTGTGTCCCTACGCTGATACTGTCAGAAAAATGCCAGGGAGCACCACCTCATGCGATTTGGTGTAATGATGAGTAAATTTGTTTTTCTTCTCTGTCTGGACAGAAACCTTCTCCCCATTCTTAGGGAAGATAATGCCTGTCATTGGGGTATCTGCAGGCACTGCACATGTCGACATGATTGTGTCCACTTTGTGAGCAGACAGCTCAGACAGAGACCTCCGTGGGGTCAGGGAGATCTGTTATTAAATATTTGTTCCCCATGTAGGAACTTATAGATAGTAATCAAGTCATCCCTTAAATTTCTCTTTGTTAATCTAAATAGATTATGCTCCTTCAGTCTATAACTATAAGGTAGGTTTTCTAATCCTTTTCTCATTCTTGTGGCACTTCTATGACCCCCTCTCCAATTTGTCAGCATCCTCCTTGAATTGTGGGGACCAGAACAGGACCCAGGATTCCAGCAGTGATCACACAGTGCCAAATACTGAGGTAAAATATCCTCTCTGCTCCAACTCGAGGTTTTCCTGTTCATGCATCCCAAGATCGCATTAGCTCTTCTGGCCACAGCATCACACTGCAAGCTCATATTCAGCTGATTATTCACTATGACCCCCAAAACTTTTTCAGAGTCGCTGCTTCCCAAGAGAGAGTTCCATACACTGTATGTATTGGCTGCATTCTTTGTTCCTAGATGGACACATTTGCATTTAGCCATATTAAAACACATATTGTTTTCTTCTGTCCAGCTTATCAAGAAATCCAGATCACTCTTAATCAGTGACGTGTTCTCTTTATTATTTCCACTCCCCTCTTTTTTGTGTCATCTGCAAACTTTATCTGCAATGCAATGTTATCTGCAATGCCCAGTGCAGCACTAGCAGTCTGTGCTGCACGGACCATGGCAGTGGTTCAGTAGGGGACACATTGCTCTCACAGTCAGGGCTGACCCCAGTGCCCAGAGCGATGCTAAGGGGTCCGTTACAGTCACTGATTAGTGTGTATTATGCAAGATGAAAGTCCTTGCCAGGAGCTGTCTATTGTGGCCAGAGATTGGTGCATAAACAGAGGAAATGGCAAACAATGTCAAGATGGTTAGCAAATGCAATCCCTGCCTAAAAAAGCTCTGTTGCATCTTTGGCAGTGTCCAGCTACCCCATGGCAGTTAATCCAAATAGACTATGCAGATCTGTCTATGGGGTATATTTTTTGTTGTTGTTTGCAGGAGATGTCCATTTTCAATTGCCTGAAGCATTCTGTGTGGATTTGACTCATTCAGTGCAGACAGCGGAGGCGTTAGCATTCTTGATTTCAGGGGTGGGAGTTCCTGAACACATTGCATGTGACTTTTCATTCACATCCAAATATTTGTAAAAAGAAATAGTATCAAGAATGTCACAACAGCTCCTTCCCACCCTGTCAGAAATTGATCTGGGGAAAGGTTTATCCAGATGATCGAGCAAGTGATTTGTGTCATGGCTCTGGATAAAGGCAATTTATAGAAAACTGGAAGTCCTCTGTTGGCATATAGGAATGCAATCTACACTACTGTAAATCAGACATCATCCATGTTGTTGATGGAGTGTGAAATAATGTTCACCTAAACTCGTTAATGTTTGCTTTGCTGACTGATGTTTGAAAGCAACAGTGTGCTCACATGGCTACAGACAGTCACACTCAGCCAGGGGCGGCTCTAGACATTTTGCCGCCCCAAGCACGGCAGCATGCCGTGGGGGGCGCTCTGCCGGTCGCCGGTCCCGCGGCTCCGGTGGACCTCCCGCAGGCGTGTGGCAGGCCTGCGGGAGGTCCACCGGAGTCATGGGACCAGCAGACTCTCCGCAGGCACGCCGTCGAAAGCTGCCTGCCTGCCGCCCTCCCAGCGTCCGGAAGAGCGCCCCCCCGTGGCATGCTGCCCCAAGCATGCGCTTGGCGTGCTAGGGCCTGGAGCCACCCCTGCACTCAGTTGTATAGTTTTCACATAGGAGAAAATATCTTAGTAAAAAATTATCAAGATAATTCAAAGACCCCTGACGTGATTATGACACAGACAGGTCCCTCTGCCTTATCAGGCAGATGTAGTGCCAAACACACCATGGAGATTGGAGAAGACACATAGACAAGCTTTTGTGCCCAAGTTCAGCAAGAAGTTTCAGTTTCATAGACTTTAAGGCCAGAAGGACCATTAATCCATCTAAACTGACCTCCTGTACATCACAGGCCTTTAAATTTGACCCAGATACCTTTGCACTGAGCCAAAAAACTTTAGTTAATCCTTTAACCTTTCAGTCCTCATGAGAGTAAACTGTTAAGTTCCACAGGCAGAGAAGAGGAGAGATGCCCAAAGACCTCTGCAATGGCAGGGAATTCATTAGGTGAAATATGTACAGATAAACTGGCAAGAGACCCATGCGACATGCAGCAAAGGAAGGTGAAATCCCCCCAGTCTGAACTGGGGGAGGGGGGATTCCTTCTTGACCCCAAATCTGGTGACCCTGAGCATGTGAGAAAGACATACCAACCAAGTATCTAGAAAGAGGACAAGTCCAGTGTCCCATCTGCAGTAGTGGCCAATCTCTGATGCTTGTGAGGGAGAAAAAAAACAAGCAAACAAAAAAAATCCCCAATAAAACAAAAATCCAGAACACTCTGGCCAATTGTGCATGGGGGGGGGGGGAATCCTTCCTGACCCCTGCAGGCAATTGGCTGAAGCCCTGAAGCCTGAAATTAGATAATAGTAATTCTCATAATGAGAGCTGCAGTGTTTTGAGTATGTTGAAGACACTGCAGAGCTTCCTGTTCTCCCCATGACAGAAAGGGATGAACTCCAAGACCAGATGGAACCACTAGTACCTGCAGCCCAGCTTGCTATATACAGAGGCTGCAGAATATTTTCTCCCAGAAGCAAAATTACAGTGTATATTTGAGATATATATTTTAGAAAGACTCCAAGCAAAGGTGAAGCCACCTCCCCGGGAAGCTGTTCCAATGTTTAATCACACCCAGTGCTAGTAAATTGCACAGGGCCGCCCAGAGGATTCCGGGCGGCGGGGTCTTCCGTTCTGGACCCACCGTTCCTGGACCCACCGCTGAAGTACCCGCGGCGGCCCCACCGCCGAATTACCGCTGGCGGGACCCGCCGGAGCGCAGCCGCGGTCTTCGGCGGTAATTCGCGGAGGGGTCTTCGGGCACTCGTGGCGGGTCCCGAACGGAAGGGCCCCGCCAAATTACCGCCAAGACCGAGCTGAACTTCGCGGCGGGTCCCGCCCGCTCTCGCGGTAATTGCCAGCAGGGGTCCTTCCGCCCGGGCGGAAGGACCAGCCGCCGGCAGACCGAGCGGCAGAGCTCCTGCCCGGCCGCACAAGAGTTTGCCGGGTCCCCGGAGGGAGGAAGGACCCCGCCCGGGGCCCCAAAACTCTGGTGGGGCCCCTGTGTTTCGGGGCCTGGGGCAAATTGCCCCTCTTGCCCCCCCCTCTGGGCGGCCCTGAAATTGCATCTTATTTGATGGTTGAATTTTTAGCTTCAACTTCTAGCCATGGGATTGTGTTCTGCAGTTGTTGGCAGGGTTGAAAAGCTCCCCACTCTCAGATCTCTTTTCTATGTGTCAGGACCTAGACATAGTGGCCAAGTCATTTCTCAACCTTCTCTTCGATAAGCAGAATAGGCTGAACTCCTTGAGACTCACATCATAAGTCTTGTTTTCCAGGATTTTTATGGCCCCTCCTTTGACCTCTCTCGAGTATTTCCACATCCTTCCTGAAGTGTGGGCACCAGAACTGGACACTGCATTCTAGTAGCAGTATTTTCAAGGCTGTGTACCAAGGCAAAATCCCTACTTCTGTTTGATATTCCCCTTTATATACATCCAAGGGTTCCATTGTCCCTTTCTATCACAGCATTGCATTGAGAACTCAGGCTGAGGTGGTTACCTATGGCAGCTCTACACCAGTGATTCCAGTTGAAAACAACAAGCCTACAGTACAGTCACAGACAGTGGCTGGTGATAGCAGCTGTGAGCCTCATGGTGGTTTTCCTAGTACAAGTGAACCTCAGGCCACAGAGCAGGGAGTTGTTGCAGACACAGCTACTCTAGAAAGTGCAGACTTGTCCCAGATCCTGCTGCTGTGATGCCCACGAGATGTTATCCGGAGAGAAATCATAAATCACCTCTCAGACTTAATGAGTAACATGTTGTATATTACGGATCATTGTTCTGATAGCAATACATTTCTAATTTTTTTTGTATGGCCTTTCATGCTAAATGAGTATGTAGCCTATAGGAATTGGGAAATATCCATGTCTTCTTTTGCTCTCACCACCAGAACCCTGTCAGGACAGCAATGGACATAGGTAGGTAGGTTTGTGGAACCCATCTAAGTCCCTGTGATTTCTGCCTTGTGTAGACAAAAAGACCCAGGACTTACCTATTTTTAAATTCTAGTCTAGACAAGGCTGTGTGCCTTTAAAACATGTTAAACCAGTCAAGATAAAGCCTGGGTTTCCCCCTAGGGTCAACCTCTACCAACTAACATGTTAGAATATGTTGCCCTGTCTGCACTGGAGTTTTAACATGTGTTAGCTAACAGGGTTTTAAAAAACCCACATCTTATAGCCCAGTGAAGTCAAAGCCAGAGTGAGGAATTTTTTGATAGTAAGTTTGAATTTATCTTTGGTTGAAACATATATAGATTTTGTACCTCAGTTTTGGTTTAAAAATAGCATGAAACTATAACCTGACCAAAGAATTATATTTTTTATTAGAACAATGAAAATAAAAAAGGAAACCTTTACAAAACAAAGGCTTATTCTTCATATTTGTTGTAGAAATAAAACCATCACATTAAACTCACCCTTTTGATTACAATAGCACAGTACAATACATGCAGCAGCATCTCCACCTCACCATTTGCCTTTGTTTTCTCTTTAAATTATTTGTTAATTCTTATTCCATTCATTTCCTTTTCCACCTAGAAGGTTTTTTTTTGTTTTGGAACATAGTTCCTGTAGGAAATATAAGTATTTATGTCCTGGAAAGGTCACTTTCGTAATGAGTATTAGACAAAAAGGACTTGTTCTTGCCACTGTCTTTGATAGCACGTAATGAAAATACAGTCAAATCCTCGTAACATAGCTTTGAATTTGTATCTGAATTCTGTATATATTTCCGTAAGTTGGAATTTTATGTTCTTCCTCCTTTGTTTTTACTTAGGAGACTTTTTCATGGTGTCCTCACTTTCTCTGAGTGCCTCTTTGTGTTTTACATTCCCATCCTCACTCTCAGAGTTTGTGTTCTGTTTCCATATACAAAGTGCAACACATGCACTAGCTCTATCAGTGTAAAATGAGTTTTTATTTGTGATTGAGGAAAACAAAGCAAGAAACAACAAACTTTAGGTCTACATATGACACACAATGTGTGTGTTTTCTCTTATTGAAAACAACAACTCTCTACAAAACAGCTGCTCAACTCTTAAAACATAAAGATGCCAGGTAAACATTTTAAAAGCACCTAAGAGACTTGGAAACTGAAGTCCTTGTTTCACAAGTACCTAAGGGACAGATTTCAAAAGATACCTAGGCACCTGAAGATGCAGATAGGCACAATAACAGGCTGGCTGGCCCTTCAAGGGTAGATGGGCTGAGCCATGCCTGTGATGGAGGTAGTCCAGAAAAAAGGAGGTACTAGAAAAAGCAAATTTGTAACTAGACATATGGGGGTAAAGATTTAGCCTGGGAACAGATAAGGGGAAGGAATCCAGGGAATTTGCTCTGAGAGTTAGTGGCTTGAGTGAGTGGAACTGGGATTCCAGAGAGAAAGGCCTGGGAGGCAGCAGTCTGTGAGGAAAAAAGAGCACGGAAGGATTCTTTATTGGGTGGCAGATTTGGTATTTATTGCTTTTGATTTGTGGGATATTATTGGGTTTATAATTGGGTTATTCTGAAAGGGTATAAAACTGAGTATGTCTTGGCTGGAGGACCAAATTACCACACCAGCCCACCACAGCCAAAGCGAGGGGGCAGGGGCGGAGTTACTGCAATGCTGGATTTTGCTGTGACAAGGAGGCATCTCCATCATAGTGAGTCTGTTACAGGCATCTAGTGAGATTTTCAGAAGTGCTATGGGTGCAGAACTCCCACAGAAATTAATGAGTGTCAGTTACTTCTGAAAATCCCATTTACCTGTGTCTTTAGGTGTCTGAATATCTTTAAAAATCTGTCCTTTTGTGCCTAAGGCACCTTTTGAAAATGGGACATTAGCTCCTAAACTTCACAAAGTTGGATACATAACTGCCACTTTGGTAATCTAAATCCCAGAATCAGGCCCCATTGGGATTTACAAAAGCCCCTGCTCATGTGTCCCCAAACCATGTAGGTGCCTAAACTCACACAGCACCTACATTTTTGAAGTAAATGTTGCCTCAATACCTATGTTTCTGCCTCTGGGCACGTTGATGCTCAAGCCCCAGAGCGATGCACGAATCAGAGGAATATGGGTTTTCCTCCTCCTAGCTTACTTGTAGTCCTGAACCAGTGGGCATGCTCAGAGGCCACCTAACTCTTCACAAAGTGTAAGGGAGAGAAGGCGGATCCCCTATCTTATAATTCGTAGCCCAGTAGTTTAGGTGTTGACTTTGGATGTGGGAGATACCTGGTTTAAGTCTCCTCTTCCTGACAAGAAAAAAGGATTTGAACTGGACTGTATCCTGTCTCAGGTGTGTGCCCTAGTCAGTGGACTGTGAGACAGTCTGTTTTCTTTTAATTTCTCCTGTGAGTGCTCTAACCACCAGGTTAGACAGTCATTCTCAGATAGAGTGACCAGACAGCAAATGTGAAAAATAGGGACAGGGGGTGGGGGGTAATAGGCGCCTATATAAGACAAAGCCCCAAATATTGGCACTGTACCTATAAAATCAGGACATCTGATCACCCTATTCTCAGACTTGAACTCTGGAGGGGTGTAGGACCAAGCAAATGAGAATATCCTGTAGCTCAGTGATAAAGGCATACTTGTTCAAAGCCCTTCTCCTCATGAGGCACTGGGGGGGGGGGACTGAACTTGGGTCTCCCACTGCCCTGGTGAGTACCCTAACCACTAGGTTAACCACTGTGAGGGAAGGCCTCCTCCAGCAGAAAGAAGAAATGCCCTAGGTACCTAATTCCAGGAGAAGTTTCTCAACCGAGAATGGTAAGCAGAGCTACAGGCCTCCTTCCAGGCCACATTTAGACACTGAACTGCCTGAAGGTGTGAGGGGGGCACTTAGCATACACCTCTCAGCTGAGCATCTCCAATTTAGGGTTACCAAATTTCAGGTTCCCAAAAAGAGGACACTGAAGGTGGGAAGGGAGCGCTAGAGGGGGGTACAGTTGCAGGAGCTGGAGGTGCCTGCAGTGGGGATACTTCCTGGTGGTGGAAGGTGGGCTGGTGATAGGGTGACTGGTGCAAGACCAGGATGCAGCACCATCACTCAGTCAGCATCTCCCTGTGCAACACCCTCCCCAGGGCTGGTATTGGGGGCCTGGGTGGGTGGGATCTGGAAGCCATGGCTTGCCAAGGAATGGACCAATCAGCTGCAGATGCAGGGGAGGGACCAATTGGCAAGTGGACCAATCATGGCTCTTTCTGAGTTGCAACAACTGCTCTGCAAAAACCCAGGATATTGCCCATTATTTGAAAAATCCACCCAGACAGAGGACAGAGGCTCAAAAAAGAGGCAATATCCAGATGTATGTAATACTCCAACTGCCTAATTTAGGAGGCTTCCTGCCTAGTGTGCTGGCTTTTCTTAATTCCTTTCTTTCCTTTGCTTATCTCTTCCCATGCATTGTACAGGGAGCCTGGGTGTGACATTCAGGTTTTGTGAATCCCAGTGATTTTTTAGGTGCTTAAAAGTTAGGTGTGGTAACACTGAGAGTCCGACTTTAGAGGCACACTTTCCCTCTAAAATATGGATGTCCCTTTGTGCAATAGCATTTGCAGATATAGTTACCACAATTGCAAGTGTAAATTAGCCATTTGCACATACATTTACCTATTTAAGGTGTCCAAGTAACCAAACAAGCATTGGCTCACCTCAACAGCATGTGCAGCAGTGGTCCTTGAACTTTCTCTCCCTCTCTAAAAATATTGGTCCTATTTACTGGGTATGTAACTGGAACAAAAGTCAGGAAGTGCAAAAGGTAAGGTTCTCTGAGTAACACTAAGGCCATGTCTACACTGGCAAATTAAAGCACTATAACTTGCTGGCTATGGGGTGTGAAAACTCAAAATTTGGTCCTATGTATAGAATGCCTCATTCTGTGACTCACTAACACTGGCAGGATCAGAGTGTGTATGTCTGCAATATGTTAATGTTAATGGGAAAAAATTCCCTTCTGCATTTCCCTTCTGTGTATTTAAATTCCCAAAGTTAACAATAGCATTGATGTAGTTCCCTCCAATTAGAACAATCCTGTTTAATTAGTGTGAGTTTTAGAACAGCACTAATTGTTGCAGTTTCCATTTAAGTTCAGGGGGGCGGAAGCTCCTTAAGTGTCTCCATTTCCCCACTTTTTCTTTCAGGCAAAGTTGTTCCCAAGGTGGCAGTGGTTGGATCTGATTCCCCAGTTATATCTCCTGGCCCTGGAATCCCTGAAACAAGAGAGCCAGTGATACAGGTCCCCCCTGGATTCACGTTCTGAGCATTCTTTTCTTTATGACTGTCTTTGCCCCGTTGGAAAAAATTCTGGATTTTTTTACCTATGGCTTCTGGCTTTTCTTTCCCTGCTTCTGCTTTTGAGTGTGTTTCCAGCTGTGTATGTTCTTGATCTGTTTTATCCTCTTTCTTCTTTGGGAGCTGGTCGATGGTCTGGTGCTTTGGGGCATCTTCTCTCACAGAGAACTCTGTGCTGATTTCTTTCTCATCCCCATCTCCAGAGGCAGGACAATGTCCAGAGGCTAGGGATGTTTCTCCCAATGCAGATGAACCTGTGTTGTCTCCAGCTCCTTTCCCATCTCTGGAGGCTGGAGACTGTGCAGAGGCTGTGTTATCTCCTGAACTAGTCCCAAATTTCTGGGAGAAATCCCAGTCGCTGGGGAGGCAGATGCTGAGAGGTTCCCCTTCTTCCCTCCCTGCAGCGTGACCAGGGCTGAGGAATGGGAACAATCTCTCAGAACCTTCCACAGAAATCTCCAGGATAATGGCCATTCCACTGACACTATAAAATGAGAGATTCCCCGCTTCTAGATCCAGATACACCCCAACCACTTTCGGCTTCACACCCCAGCTCTGTATCACAATGTTGGCCTCCCTGGGTTGATACCACCCCCCCGATCTCCTCAGAGCCCAGCACTCCCCTTCAGGGGGTCTCTTCAACCTCTCCTGTTTCACGCTGTCCCTCACAGTCTCACTCAGCACCCCCAGCTCCCAGTCCGGGCTGTCTTCAACCTTTACCTCCCAGTACCACCTGCAAACCTCACCCTCCCCAAAATGATTCCTCCTGGTCACAAATCCCTCCCTCCCCACAGCAATCAGGGCCCCGGAGGAGACAGCTGGATCTTGAGAAGTGGGCTTGTGCTGGACTGTTCTGCCATCTGCAGACAGGGTGAGTTCAGGGTGTTTGCAACTCGGATCCAGGGTGAGAGGAACTGTGAAGAGAGACCAAGATAACCCCATTAGCCACAGATCAGTCAGGGACCCCAAGTTTCCACAGCACTGTGAACAGAATAGCCCCATTAACCACAAGTTAACCTCAATATCAAAGGAAGTCCTGAGGAGTAAAAGGAATAGCTTCTAATGTTAAAGGAAATATTTTCAGTAACAATTTATGCTGTTTTACTTGTGATAGGAAACTAGTGTCCAGTCTTTACTTCCTGAATCAAGCTATTGGCACCCCCACATTAGGGATACACTGAAACTTTTTTCTTTATTTTAGTGTATGAAAACCACTGGATCTGTGCTGAAGGTGCTGCACAATTATCAATAGATCCCATTAGTTTGATTAAAAAGAACATAAATATACACTTCATATTTGATTGATGTACAAATACTAGCTTTTTTAATCTATGAGTTAAATATATAAGAAAGAAAGAAAGAAAGACTCCCTCCAAATATTAGTATCTGCTATTAACATAGACCCTGCCTTCATATCCAGATCTTAAGTCCCTCAGTCCTTCATATGTCAATGCCATCTCCTGCTCCCTCAGGGTCTGGAAAATTAACCCTAATAAGGGGGCCATCTAATTATAGAGATAAACTCACCCATGTAGCTCCGAGCCCTCCTGAAATCTGTAAAAGAAGAATCACCAAGTTAATGGAACTCAAGACAGTGAGAATTCAGATTTGGCCAGTTTGTCCAGTCCTTAATTAGGAGAAGTTCCATTCACTCCAGTTAAAATGCTTGCAGTGGGTAAGGGCTTCAGAACTAGCCTATGGCTATACTACTTCTTTAGCTCTCATGTTATGTTTTTTATCTGTAGATATCAAAGTGCTGTATAAAGGAAAGTGAATATTGTTATATGAAAGATGCTGACAGTCTGCCATCGAGGTCTTGGAGGCAAGACAACCATGGAGCTTGTTAGAATAAATGGGAGGCTAAAACCTTTGTGTCCAACAGTAGGAACAATTCTTCAGTAGTGCAAAACAGCTGGACACAAAGGAGAGAACTGACGTCCAAGAAACCCGAGAAGCCATGTGGTCAGGGGATGAGTATAGCTCTAATGAAAACAACAAGGAGTCTGGTGGCACCTTAAAGACTAATAGATTTATTTGGGCATAAGCTTTCATGAGTTAAAAAATCACTTCTTCAGATGCATGGAGTGAAAATTACAGATGCAGGCATGAATATACTGATACATGAAGAAAAGGGAGTTATCTTACAAGTGAAGAACCAGTTCTGACAAGGCCAATTCAGTCACAGTGGATGTGGTCCACTCCCAATACCTTATGAGTAGGGGTTAATACCAAGAGAGGGAAAATTACTTTTGTAGTGAACCAGCCACTCCTACTCTCTATTCCAAATTAATGGTGTTTAGTTTTCAAATGAATTGTAGCTCTGCAGGTTTCAGAGTTGTAGTCATGTTAATCTGTATCAGCAAGAACAAGGAGTCCTTGTAGCACTTTAGAGACTAACAGATTTATTTGGGCATAAGCTTTTTATTTGGGAATAAAACCCACTTCATCAGATGCATGGAGTGGAACTGTAGCTCTGCAGTTTCTCTTTGAAGTCTGTTTTTGAAGTTTTTTTGTTGAAGGATGGCTACTTTTATATCTGTTATTGTATGTCCAGGGAGATTGACATGTTCTCCAACTGGCTTTTGTATGTTACCATTCCTGACGTCTGATTTGTGTCCATTTATTCTTTTACATACAGACTGTTCAGTTTGGCCAATGTACATGGCAGAGGGGCATTGCTGGCACATGATGGCATATATCACATAAGTAAATGTGCAGGTGAATGATCCCCTGATGGTGTGGCTGATGTTGTTGGGGCCTATGATGGTGTCGCTAGAGTAGGCATGGGGACAGAGTAGGCAACAGTGTTTGTTACAAAGATTGGTTCCTGGGTTGGTGTTTCTGTGGCGTGGTGTGCAGTTGCTGGTGAGTATTTGCTTCAGGTTGGGGGGTGTCTGTAAGCGAGGACTGGCCTGTCTCCCAAGGTCTGTGTGTTATATCCTTGGGGCAGCCGGTGTAGGAAGCAATCACTTGAGGCCAGAGAGCAGGCAGCTAACCAAAACCTCCATTTTATTTACAGATATACAGAGAGCTCACTCAGCTGGTTGAAACTGGCTGAGCTAACCCATAATAATCTAACTCAGTTGCCATAGCAACAAAAACCATGACAACCAAATACACAACATATTCCTCCCCCCGTAATAAGAACATCCCCTAAATAAAACACACACTAGACTAGAGAAGGAGGGTAGACTGCCTGTGTAGGGTCCAAAAATTGATGTCAGAGGTTGATGGTCTGTGAGAAGAGTAAATTTTCGCCCAAACAGGTACTGATGAAACTTCCGAATTCCAAAAACAATTCCTAATGCCTCACGTTCGATTTGGGCGTAGTTAGTTTCTGCTTTGCTTAGAGTGCGTGAAGCAAAAGCAATAGGTCTCTCTTCTCCTGAAGGCATAATATGTGACACGACTGCTCCCACTCCATAAGGGGAGGCATCGCAGGCCAATTGCAGTGGTAAGGATGGATCAAAGTGCGTTAGAACTTCAGAATTTAGCAATGCATCCTTAGCTTTGTTAAACGCAACATCACAGGCTTCAGTCCACTTCCAGGCCTTGTTCTGCCCAAGGAGCTCATGAAGTGGTTTTAGCAGTGTGGCTAACTGTGAGATGAACTTTCCATAATAGTTCAGGAGTCCTAGAAACGAGCGCAGCTGGCTTACATTTCGAGGTGGGGGAGCCTCCACAATAGCTTTAACTTTTGCAGGGGCCTTATGAAGACCTGCAGAATCAATGATGTGTCCCAAATATTCAACAGAGGGCTTGAAGAATTCACACTTGTCTTTGCGAACTCGTAGGCCATACTCTTCCAGTCTTTGTAGGGTAGCCTCTAAATTCTTTAAGTGATCCTCTTCATTTCTTCCAGTGACCAGGATATCATCCAGATAGCACTGAACTCCTGACAAGCCACACAAGATCTGGTCCATAGCCCTCTGGAACAGGGCGGAGCAGATGTTATTCCGAAGGGTAGGCGACAGTATCGATAAAGCCCTTATGAGTCACAATAGTCAACAGCTCTTGGGACTTTTCATCGACGTGCATCTGTAAATATGCTTGACTCAGATCAATCTTACTGAACTTTTGTCCCCCAGCCAGGCCTGCGAAGAGGTCATCGATGCGGGGAAGCGGGTATTGCTCTGCACACAACACTGGGTTGACAGTGACTTTAAAATCACCGCAAATCCGGAGAGCCATCTTTCTTCACGATTGGAACCATAGGAGTGGCCCATGAGCTATGGGTAACTGGTATTAGGACTCCATTGGTGACCAGGCGCTCCAGGCCTGCTTCAACTTTTGGCCTGATGGCATATGGCACAGTTCGGGCTTTCAGATATTTTGGTGGACTGTCAGGTTTAATGTTCAATGTCACAGTGATTCCCTTCATACTTCCCAAATCATCTCCAAAAACAGCAGCATGTTTCCTTAGAATAGGGGTTAGACTGGTTTCTTCTTTAGTCATCCGGTGCACTTCTGCCCAGTTCAGTTGAATCTTCCCAAGCCAAGACCTACCCATTAAGGCTGGGTAGTCACCTCTCACCACAAACAGTGGCAATTTAGCCGCCTGTCCATTGAGCTCCACCTTAACATCAATAGTGCCCAACATGGGCACAGCTTCACCTGTATACGTCTTCAGAACAGATTTTGTTGCCTTAAGCGGAAGATGCTGTAGCTTTTCCTTATACACAGTCTCAGGAACCAGCGAGACAGCTGCACCGGTGTCCAGTTCCATGCGTATAGGTTTGCCCTCCAATAAAGGGGTTACCCAGTATTCATGTGAGCCCGCTGCCAAAGACAAAACATGCAGTGGCACTTCCTCTTGTGAGGAGGTGTCACTTTGATCATCCTGGGTCTGCTCTAGGGTATGCAAGGTTCATCTTTTTGTCGGCCAGACCATAGGCCTCTTTTTCTTTTGTTTACAGGCATACTCAATGTGTCCCTTTTTGCCACAGTGTCGACACACCAGGTCTTTACACCAGCATTCTGATGCCTGGTGACCCAGCTTACCACAGCGGTAACATTCTTGACTCTGCACCGTTTTGTGGGTCGGTTCTTGTGACACTTTTGCACCCTAGGGATGCACCGATGTATTGTGCCTCCTTGTAGCCAGTTCCATGGAGACAGCAATATCAACAGCCTTCTGTAATGTAAGCTGAGCCTCTGTCAGTAGGCGCTCAGATAGCTTCACTGCAGAGGCCACACACTAACCTGTCACGCAGGGCATCATTTAACATCTCTTTAAATTCACAGTGTTCTGCTAGCTTTTTAAAATGGCTACAAATTGTACAACTGTTTCATCTTCCTTTTGGTCTCTTTTGTGGAACCTATATCTTTCAGCAATTACCAGTGGTTTTGGGGAGAAGTGAGACCCCAGGATTTCCACAATGTCACTGTAAGATTTAGTCTCAGGCTTAACAGGGTGTAGTAAGCTGCGTAGCAGAGAGTAGGTTTTAGCCCCTACAACAGTTAAGAATATTGGCACCTTCTTCACTTCTGTAATGTCATTTGCAATACCAAAAAGCTCAAAACGCTCAGTATACACATGCCACTGCTCTGTATTCTCATCAAAAGGCTCCAGGGGCCTGGTCAGAGTAGCCATGATTTTTAGTTTCACTTTCACAGTCAGTGCAAACAAGCAGCGTTGTTGGTTGTTTGTGCTTTACCTTAACTTCTACTTCCTTCTGTTACTGGAGCAGCACCGAGTCTCACCCTCGTCGCCAGTGTTATATCCTTAGGGCAGCCGGTGTAGGAAGCAATCACTTGAGGCCAGAGAGCAGGCAGCTAACCAAAACCTCCATTTTATTTACAGATATACAGAGAGCTCACTCAGCTGGTTGAAACCGGCTGAGCTAACCCATAATAATCTAACTCAGTTGCCATAGCAACAAAAACCATGACAACCAAATACACAACACTGTGAGAGTGAGGGATCATTTTCCCTATTCTGGAAAATAATCCCTCACTCTCACAGACCTTGGGAGGCAGGCAGCCCCCCAACCTGAATTTCCACCCAGATTGTCAATGTTTCCCAGTGGGGAATCTGAAACCCAGAAACTGGGAGTGGCTTCCCCAAAGTCCCTTAGAAAGCTAGGAACAGACTCCAGAGCCCTGTTCACTGGCCACTCTATTGCTAGCACTGCAGGACTCAGAGAAGATATTGCTTCTGCTCAGACTAGGATTTGTGTTTATGTAAGCCATGCTCACTCCATGTGGCACTCTGGCTCCCTCTAGAGCTGGCTAAGCACCTAGAACTTGATAACATCTGTAATAGCTTGGTTAAGGCACTAGGTCTTTTAGCTTGGGGCCCCAGGCTCCTGCATGGAACTCCAGGTTCAAACCCTGCTGCTGCTGCTGATACCCTTCCCTCACGGATGTCAAAGTTATATATAAAAAACATGATGCAAAAAATGTCTTGACTTACCCAGTTCTGAGATTGCTCTGCCTGAAATGAAAAGATCTGGTATTATTTACTTTTATTAGTGTGGAGGGCACAGTTTACTGGATGTTTCCAGAAATGCAGGAAAAAATAAGACTAAACTAATTCAGTTTTTATACAGCACAAATACAGGTTTTCAAATTGAGGGCTAGATTGTCTCTTTTCACTGAAAATCTCAAGGAGTGAGAAAGAGACAAAGTGCTTGAAACACATTAAAGGGAAAAACAAAAGGGAAGTCTATGCTAGCTTTATTATATACAGGTAAAGCTTCAGTACTTGCTGTAGCTCATCTCCATTGGCTGCTCAGAGGCTTGGAATCATAGATGTAGTCCCAGCAGAGAGGAATTAGTGGTAAGAGCACAGGTGAGGGACCCAGAGCTCCAAAATAAATGCAGCTTATTCACTGGTTCTACAGATTTATCCATTATTACTGTGCTGAGAGCTGAGCTATTCTTCAGATTCTTTTTCTGTTTGGTGCGAGGGACCTTCTTCCAACAGGAGTACTGCAGAGAATCTACCAGATTTAGACAAATCCCCTAGGGTAATAGTGGTAAAAGCAATGCCTTTGGCTCAAAAAATGTAAAATTTATTCAGTAGCTAATTTTACCGTTGACAATATTTACTGCTATTTTCCTCAGAGCCAGGTTCATTTTGAATTGGCTTATCATAAATGGACAGCTAAAAGGACAGACGGTATATTGTATTTGTTTTTAATTTACTTTAGTACATCCTAATGCTATGGTGATGGGTGCCATAATTAAATGCAAGTTATATAAAATATTCTGTACAGATATCAGTATCACTATTGTAATAATGAGATTGAGAAATCAGGCATTAAAAAGTCAGGAAATGTGGAATTACAGCTGGAGGCTAAAACTTTGCTTTTCTTCTGGTGCTTTAAAATACAGGCTTCCCTTTATATGATTATAAATTGTTTATCAATTAATAATGTATATTTTAATACAAATGGGAATTTCCTACATAAAACAAGTGACAGTGTGACAAAATCAGGCTGGATGGCTGTAAACGGTGATGGAAGGCAGATGATTAGCCCTAGAATGATAAATTCCCTTTTAGCTATAAGCTGAAATGAGGTTCAGGTCAACTAGGGACAGCTGAGTCCAAGTAAGGGCTGTCTGAGACCTTTAAATACCCCTCTTCTGGTGAAAGAGGAGGAGAGACAAGCTGCCGCAGCAGGGCTAGAGGTAGCAGGGAGAAAGGCTTCTCCAGGGTAGGAGGCTGTGCTTCTCCCCATATGGGATATTACCTACCTACCTGTAGGATGGGCACCCTGGGGCCAATAACAAGGCCACCTGCCCCCCTCCCTCCAGATAGGGGATATGGAAAGGTTTGCCATTCCCCTTTGGTTTGTATTGAGTTGTGAATTTCTTTTGTTTGGCAGAGGAGCACTCCTTGGGCCTGCCTGGAAAATAGTGAGAAAGAAACCCCAAAAGACCATGTGTCTGCAGTGCGGCTGATTTATTCCAGCCCTCCCCACTGCCCCCTCTGCCAGTGCAAACAGCACTGAGTCCAGCAACGTGAAGGAGGTGCCTTGCCAGGATACGGAATATAATCTTTAAACGTAGCTTGGCTTGATGTTGAGGAGTTACTAAACCAAATCTGAAGGAACTCAGTTCCGTAGTTTTAATGTTATGATTATTTATAGTAAAAAAGCTGAAACTTTTTTATTAGTTTTTAGATCACACATTGAGAGTAAGGATGGAGGGGGGAGAAGATAGACTGTTAGAAAGCACACTGAATAAACTTCTCTATTACTCACTGTTTCATATAATATCCTTAGAATCCCCTTATATACCTATGTTTCCAAATTACCCATAATTCAATCTACACTGTACAATTATAGCTGCTTATTAATTCTGTACCATAAAATGAGCCCTACCAAGTCGTTCCTGCAGCTCCTGATGCTCTGTAAAAGAAAAAGCTTTGATTACCAGTTTGATATTTTAAAAAAGGAATTTCAGCTCATTGTGAGAAATGCATACACTGATTCTCTGGATAGAAAAAGACAAAACTAATGATCTCTATAAAAGTGGTAAACAATCAATTGTAACATTTAAGGGTGGTCTACTCTAGAGAGTTAGGTTGACCCAGCTGTATTACTCAGGTATGTGAAAAATTCACACCCCTAAGAGACATAGTTAAGCTGAACTAAGCCCCAGTGTAGACAGCACTGGTTTGACAGAAGATTTCTTCCATTGACCTAGCTACTGCCTCTTATAGAGGTAGATTTACTATAATGATTGAAGAACCCCTTCTGCTACCCTAGCATTTCTAGTGTAGACATAGCCTTATGTGGGGCAGATCTAGAGTGATTTGCAGGTACAGCAATATCAATTAGGGAGTGATATTGTTACAACATTATTATGCCAGCAAAAGTCCTACTTATACTGGCAAAAAAATGTAGCTTACTGTGGTTCAGCACATAAAATAAGCTATACCAGCACAAGCACTTTTTTGCCAATATAACTGCATCTACACTAACAGCAATCTCATAAAATCTCATATCACACCCTCAGCTACTAGACCGCTATACTGGCAAAACTTTGTAGATAAGACTGTGGCCTGTTTACATTTAAAAGTTTGAACACTGCCTACTTTTTAACTTAGGGAATTGTTTGCTTCCTTTCTTCCTCCCCCCAATGAAGTGGAATGTATTTATAGCACTGATTTCCCAGATGAACTAGTCTGGGATAGGAAAGGCTAAATGGATTTAGTTGCAAAGAAAGATTTGCAATTAATTTCTGATAGCGTGGAGGTGCTTTTAAGATACTACAGTTAAAACACAGTAATATTAATAATAATGAACAGTGCTAGATGTTTGGTTTCCTCTGTCAGGTGTTTTTCTTTGCTCTTCCAAACTGCAAGTGGCTTCTAACACTAATAATTATCTAGGGTGAAATCAACCCAATGTAGAGAGCCTACATAATGCTTATATACCACTTAAGTCACTTAAGTTTCACTTAAGTCCTATTTTGAATGGCATGTAGGTCTTGCGGTGTCCCTCTGCATAGGAAAGATTGCATCCATCTGGCTTAAAAACAGATACTCACAACACTCCTTGGAAGCAGCTGAGTAATATTATCCCGATTTAGAGATGGGGAAGGTGAGGCAAGAAGGATCAGTGACTTGTGTATAGTCACACAGGGAGTTAATGGCATCTACTCCTGAGCCCCCTGGCATCTACTCCAGATGCCATGTTGCAACGTCTGTGACAAATGTCACAGTATTTATGTCTCACTGCTCCTAATTAATTATAACGTGAAAACCCATATCTGAAATTTTCAGCCCTGACAGTAATTTTTACTGTACCTTGTTCCAACGCCTTCTTCGCAGTGTCTGCATGGAAGAGAATGGCATGTTACTATACAACCATGTAATGATTTGTAATATACAATTGATGCAAAATACCTCAGAGAATTTTCTTGAAGATTATGTTTGATAGGAAAATAACCAGTTACATCACTAATCTCTCTGACTCTATTTCTCTCTCTCTGTGAACGCTATCTTCTTATGGGTAAACAAACAGTACATGGTTCTGAAGGAGCTGTCTGGAGCACCTGCATTTTCATACTTATCACAGCACCTGGAAAGAATTGTCTTGCAGACGCCAAACCCAGTTGGCCCAACTAAGGAAATATGAAGGGTAAATGGGAGGGCTCTGGCCTAGGAACTTGGTCTGTGAGTGGGAGAATCATGGGATTCCACCCTTAGAATGGGGATGGCTCCAGCCTGTCACTTGAAAAGGTAAAGCCAAGAGAGCTTGTAGAGGGCAGGAGTGCAGCTATCCTGTAACTGTGGCATCTTCATCTCTCTCAGTGTATTTAAAACTATCTCAAGCTTCCTGTTTCTGAACCAGGCCCCTCTTTTTGGCTCTTTGTTCCACATTTAGGGCTCAACTCTGTGCCTATGGCAGGAAGAGCTGAGCTCTGTGGCCTAACCTGACTCTGTGGCTAGGGAGCACAGCTGGATCCTGAAGGGTAATAAAAATAACACCTAGTTCTTATCTAGAGTGTTTCATCTTTAGGTCCCAAAGCATTCTACAAAGGAGAGGAGTGTCACTATCCCCATTTTACAGGTGGGGAAACTGATGCACAGAGTGGTAACGTGACATGCCTAAGGTCAGTCATTAAACCAAGGACAGAAGTGAGGTTTCTCAGGTCTTACATCACACTGGACCACACTGCCTCAGGGGAGATAACAATTATTATGTACTGACTGTGGATGACATCCTGGCTCATTGAAATCAATGGCAAAAGTACTGTCAAACTCAAAGGGGCCAAAATTATATATGTCCACTGAACTCTGTCCTTTCCCAGGGGTGAGATTCATTATTCTGCCCTTTGTGTCTCTGGGGATACTGTTCAAGGACCCTGAACATACTCACATTTCCCTGATTTCATAATGGAGGTGGTGCACTATGGCAAATAAAGCTTTTCAGGATCAGCCCATGAAATAGATATAACAAAGCAAGGGGTGGAAATAGGTGGTGATATAGAAAGAGGAGGAAATGTCATTGAAAGAGTGTGAGATGAGCTTGTTTTTACACATGCAACTTGAGATCAGTGTAATGATTGATACACCGTCTTCTGGCTTAATGACATTAAGCTGATGCCATAAGATATTTAAAGGGAGCTATCAGGATGCACAGGCCTTACACTATAACATGTAAGCAGCAATGGAGACAAATTTCCCAGGAAGAAACAGACATTTGATTCCACTGATGAGCGAAATAGATATTAAAAATAAATAGTCTTGTTTAATAACTTTATTAAATACTTTAAATTACGGTAGGAGATCAAGTGTTATACATATAAAAATCATGCAAGAAAAATGCATTCCAGTTAAAGCAGAGATGTCAAAACTAAGTATAAACATATCAAGGATAACTTAAGAAAGAGAAATACATTACCCTGTATGAATAAAGCCTCTTCTTCTGATTTTTTTTTCGTAGACTCCTTCTGCTTGACTATAAGATTAAGAATCAAAGATTTTGGAGTGCTGAGTAAATTGTTGAGGTGCCAGAGAGATACAATAAAACAGATGTTTGCCAAACTGTTTTTGTTATTCAAGTAGAAAATACAATTAGCACAGTGCACATTTTATATACTATCCATGGTTAGCAAGAGGAAGAATTTAAATACAGAGGAAGCTGAAGGGTTAAGAAAAGAGGTGGAACGAGAAACATAAAATGCTTCATGAACAATATGAGACTTGTGGAAATAAGTGCCAATGATGTATAGTCTTCTGTTTGCCAGAAAATGGGAATAAGTGACAGGATGGATCACTTGATGATTACCTCTTCTGTTCATTTCCTCTGGGGTACCTGGCGCTGTCCACTGTCGGAAGACAGTATATGGGACTAGATGGACCTTTGGGCTGACCCAGTATGGCCATACACATGTTCTTGTGTTCTTAATGTCATGGAACCAGGAGCCCCAGAACTTTGGTAGAAGCATATGTGTTGGGGGGCAGGGGGACGAGACCCTACCCTTGTGGCCCCACCCCCTCCTTGTCTCCGCCCTGCTCGTAATCTTTCCCCTGAGATCCTGCCCCCTGGCCACTTGGCCAGGCTGGAAGCCAGATCTGGGCAGTGGTAAGAGCTACCTAGGGAGCCCCGGCCCCTGTGGGGAGACCCAGACCCTCCACCTACTCTGGATGTGGAGCCAGGGGGCCCAGGAGCAGCACCCTAGGGCAGGTGGAGGATCTGGGACTTCCCACAGCAGCCTGAGTGGTAGTCTGACTCTGGCTTCAGCCCTGGTCAGGGCGTGGGAACTCAGTGGGCAGGGAGAACAGGAGGAGCAGAGGTGTAGTCACTGAGAGGAGCAGGCATTGTGAAGAGGTTGGCACCATAGGCAGGGACTATGAAGCGCAGCCCTTGCTTGTGCCACTGTGCGCCTGCCCAAAGCTTGCAGTTTGGGGAGACAACAGGGCCTCCTGCCTCTCAAACTATTCTCATGTTAAAAATTGGGTGGGCCTGGCCTGCACACTTTTAGAAGTGAGGGGCCCATGGACCCCTGGTTCCCCCGGTTCCAGCGCCCCTGTATTGAATGCTTCAATATATATAAAAGTATTTTGAATTGATAATGTCAAACTTTTCTTCTCACATTTTTTATGCTCATAAATTGTGGAATTTGTATTAAAAGAATAGTTCCTTTATTTTCAAATGTATACAGACCTGATCTTACCAATAATCAGAGAGAGTTGGAAAACATAACAAAATACTACTAACATTCTGGTAAATCTGAAAACATTTTCCATTCTGTTGTGTTTTATGAGTCCATTGTTTTATTTTCCAAATTTTCTGTCAAAATATTTTAAGCAAAATTGTTTTGATTTTAGATGGCGATATATTTTAAAATGAAAATTTCTGATATTGAAAAAAATGTACTATGTGTCAGTGACCAGTCAAAATCAGTAATAGAAAACCAATTAGCCAATAAAAATAGCAAAGAGATTTTGAAAATCAAACAACAGACTGTTTTAAAGATTTAAAGATTCTGCTGAGAACTGGAAAATTCTGAAATTTTTTTTTTAAATAATCCTTTAATAAGGACCAGATTTTGATTAAAATATGGAGAGGTACCTATTTCATAGAACTGGAAAGTTATTGAGTCCAGCCCCCTGTCTTCACTGGGACTAAGAACTGATTTTGCTTCAGATCCCTAGGTGGTTCCCCTCAGGAATTGAACTTATAACTTGAGGTTTAGGAGGCCAATGCGCAAACCACTCAGCTATCACTGCCCCCTTTAGGTAGTGAATAAAAATAAACCTGACAAGCTGCATTCCCAAGTAGACTGCTTACAACTGAGTAATTTCCTTAAATTCCAGTGAAGTCATTTGGACTAGTCGGGCAGTTAGAACTATGCACAATAGTTTTTTCCATGATCAGGCCTCAAGATTGTGTTCCTGATTTTATTTGTGTATGAAATTCATAGACTCATAGATTATAAAGGCTATTGTGATCATCTAATCTGAGTTCCTGCAACTTCCTTAAAAATCCTATCTGAACTAGAACACATCTTTTACAAAAAACACCCAATCTTGATTTACAGTTTCTAGTGATGGAGAATCCACCACAACCTTTGGTAAATTGTTCTAGTGCTTAATTACCCTCACTGTTAAAAAACGCATGCTGTATTTCCAGTCTGATTTGTGTAGCCCGAACATCCAGTTGATCAATTTTGTTATACCTTTCTCTGCTAGATTGAAGCCTGTTATCAAATATTTGTTCCCTGTGTAGGTTATAAAATGTGAGATCATGTCACCCCTTAACCTTTTCTTTGGTAAACTAATCAGATTGAGCTCCTGGAGTCTATTAATATATGGAATGTTTTCTAATTCTCTAATTATTCTTGTTTCCAGTTTACCAACATCCTTCTTGAATTGAGGGCACCAGAACTGGACATTGAATTCCAGCAGCACTCTCACCAATGCCAAATATATGGGTATAATAACTTCCCTACTCCTATTCCAAACACCAGAACAGATCATTTTTAAAATTTCTTCTTCTGGAATTAGATGTTAATCAGAGATGAACAAATATTAAAAAAAAAAATCCTGACGTCCTTTTGAGCACCAATAAATATTGTAGTTCAATTTAGTTCGATGTTTGGGTTTCATTTGATAATAATTTTATGATTATTATTTCCCCCTTGTGGATGGACTTTAAACATGCAGATAATGCACTTACCTGTATATATCCAAAATGCACAGGCACCGATCACAAGAAGGTTTAAAGTAAATAACACCCAGAATGCAGCAAGCCACGGAGAAACATGAGGGAAAATATCACCTTTGAAAACAATATATAAAAAAGTCACCCCAGAAACATGCTATGTCTTCTCCATATTAAGGAACAATGAATCAGGCTCCACAGATGTGTGAAGCTCAGGACTTGACTGGTTTTGCAGTATCAAAGTATCAGCTAGACCTGGAACTCGTGTAAATTGCCATTGATTTACATCAGCTGATAATCTAGCTCTTGCGCAGAAGAGCTGCAGATTGATATCCCAGAGTCACTCCTGCTTTTATACTTCCTGTTTTTCTGTAGACCAGATTCTGACACCCTTTCTTACAGTGAATTGTATCTTACTCTTTCAAACCAATGGGATTAACTTCAGATCCATGTACTATTCATTGTGATCTGGTCCTGGGTCCTTAGCAATTTTGGGCAATGATAAAGACACTGGACCACATTCACAGCTGATGTAAATCCGGCTCGCTCTATTGGAGTCAATGGACCTAGATCCTCAGCTAGCGTAATGAGCACAGCTTTATTTCAGTCAGTAGAACTACCACCATTTACACCATCTGAGGATTTGGCCCACTGATTCTAGATTTCACACGCCAAGATCAAGAAAATCAGTTTCAGCCACTGCCCTGAGTGATCAATGAATATCCCTGCATGTTCTTCAGAGGTAACATTAACCCCAGGGTAGGTGGTCTGCTCAAGACCTCTTGGTGTTATGTAGGGCTAATGTGGTTCATAAGCCTTGTTTCGGCCTTCAGCATTGGGGGAATAATATAGTGATTCTTGACATATTTGACTGGCTGTTATTTCACACCAGTTTGGAGTCTGAAGCTGGTTAGCAGACACACAAGTGAATGGGAGTCAGATTTAGAGAGAGATGCCTTGTGATAATAAAAGTTAGAAGTGGATCTCCTATTGCTGCTAAACAACCGGTTAATTTATCCAAGTTCTAATAAGCCACCAGAACAGTGAGACAGGTGGTGAGCTGAGACAACTGATTATTAGTAATAATCATCTCTAGCTCTTACATAGTGTATTTTACCAGTGGATCTCAAAGGAGAGCAATATCACTGTCTGAGGCATCGGGAGGAAAAGCAACTTGCCCAAGGTCACCCAGCAGGCCAGTGGCAGAGCTGGGAACAGAACCCACATCTCCTGCGCTTTGCCCGCTAAGTCACAGTGCAGGCAAAAATTCTTTTCTTGTTGCCTTTTCCACCCAGCTCAACCTTTTACATGTTTCTTCCTGTTCTAATCCCACCCAGTGAGCTCTCTGGGGCAGTGACTATCTAGTTTAGCTATTTGTACAGCACTTAACACAATGAGGCCCTTCTAACAGTATTAGGGCAGTATCCTTTTGACTTAGGTGGGAAGCTCTGTTCTGCCACATTCTTATCTCGATAATACAACACTAGAGTCTGATGGACAGAGAAGCAGCTCCAAGGTTAAAGCATGATGCAGAGGACTCACCTGAGAGGAGAATGACAGATTTCTTCTCTGTTTTCAGCAGGTTGTTCTGGATAACGCAGCTGATTTCTCCAGTTTCCTGTCCCAGGATTGTGACGTTGCTCAGAATACTGAACAGAAGTTCATGATCCTGCTCCATTTTGGTCACAGGCTGCAGATCCGACCCATTATTTATAACCCAGCGGACTTCAGGTTTGGGAAACCATCCTGTTGACCTGCAGGCTAGGTCAATCCCCTGGCCCTGGGGACCCAGCACATCGATGGACACAGAGGCAACAGCTAAAACAAGAAGAGAGAGATTCAGGAGGGGCTATCTTCAGGGAAACAGCATTGTCACTTTGTTATGGCTTTATTTTTAATTCAGGACATGGTCCCAATTTCTGTGTTTTTCCTACTGGAGTCCAAAGAAATGCTTCACTTGCTTCTCCTGGGGACTGCAGATCATGGCACATCACCATAAATGGCAAGTTGTACTCCTGCCTGGCCTCCCAAATGCCACATGCCAAAGCCAATACTCAGGCCAGGTCTACACTCAAAGTTAGGTCAACCCAGCTACATCACTTGGGGGAGTGAAAAAGCCACACCCTTGAGAGATGCTGTGAAGCTGACCTAACCCCAGCATAGACAGCACTAGGTTGATGCAACAATTCTTCTGTCAACCTAGCTATCACCTCTCGGGAAGATGAATTCACTACAGTGATGGGAGAACCCCTCCTGTTGCTGTAGTGTGGGTCTGCACTGAAGTACAGATAAGCCCTTAGACAGGGATCTCAGAGGGCTGGGCCTGTTTCTCCACTCCCTAGTCCCTGCACGTGGGCCAAGGATGGAAGAGAGAGGGGGCTTTAATCCACCTTCACTCTCTCTGTATACAGTGGCCAGGTAGGGCCTGCCCAGCCCCTGGTGTAACTTAGAGCAGCTGGTCCCCATGGGCCCTAGGAAGCAGAGGATATCCATGGTGCATTGTGCTTTGCCCACACATCCCAATCTGTCCTTCTGTTGGAGGCTGGGTGCTGAGTGGGTGCAAAGCCATTAAGCCAGCCAGAGACCTGCCCAGGGCCTATTCTCAAGGGGCCATTTCTGCCCACTTTAAGACCCTTTACACTGCCAGTGCAGCATAAGGAGTCCTTGGTGTGACTGAAAATCAGGCCCAGTGTTTCATACTCTGTGCGTTTAGGGCTCAGTTGCTCCGTACAGGCAGTTTAGAGTAAGGGGCCGGAGGGGAGTTGTCCTACCCCAGAGCTCCTAGGTGTACACAGGCTGCTACATGCAGCTTGCAGCCCCTTGCAGAGCTTGGCAGCTCCTCTGGCTGGAACATGTGGGGCAGAGCTTTGGGCCTGCCTCCTGCTCAGCACCATTGGGGCACCATGAGGGACAGGGACTGGAGTTCTGGCTGGCCTTTAGACAGGTTACAGAGAGAGACAAGGCTTGTTGCACCTGCTCTGCACTGCACATCTACATCTTGGCCAGGCAAAATCTGACCAGGCCCAATGAAATCACCAACCTGCAATTTTAAGCTCGGTTGCAGCATCAGCGCTCCACTCGTTAGACTTCACAATGCAGCTGTACGTTCCCTCATTGGCTGGTCGGACGTTCTTCAGCTTTAAAGACACATTCCCAGAGGTGAATCCATCCTTCAACAGCACAGTCCGGCCCTGGTATTTCTCTCCTGGCCCATCCTGGCCTGTCTGGGCTTTGTATTCATAGACAGTCTCTATAGCTGCCTGGATGATTTTCTTCCACTGAACCTCCATATTGTCTGGCTGCGTCCCAGTGGAGATCTGGCAGGGTAAGACCACATCCTGGCCGACGATCCCAGTGACAGTTGGGGACGAGATGACTTCAAAATTCTCTGAAAGAAGCAAATCTAAATGAGGGAATATCTACACTGCAACTGGAGGAGTGATTGCAGCTCGGTAGGCATGCCAGTGCTAGCTTGAATCTAGCTAGCCTGGCTAAAAAGAGCAATGAACACATGGCGGCATGGGCTTCAGCTGTATAAGCCTGCCTGGAACTCTGGGTACATACATTCCTAGCTCACACAGGGGTTCATACTGCTGCATCTCACACAGGGGTTGTATAAGTAGGGGCATTTCCAGCAGATCGAGGGATGTGATCATTCCCCTCTATTCAGCACTGGTGAGGCCTCATTTGGAGTACTGTGTCCAGTTTTGGGCCCCACACTACAAGAAGGATGTGGATAAATTGGAGAGAGTCCAGCGGAGGGCAACAAAAATGATTAGGGGGCTGGAGCACATGACTTATGAGGAGAGGCTGAGGGAACTGGGATTGTTTAGTCTGCAGAAGAGAAGAATGATGGGGGATTTGATAGCTGCTTTCAACTACCTGAAAGGGGGTTCCAAAGAGGATGGATCTAGACTGTTCTCTGTGGTACCAGATGACAGAACAAGGAGTAATGGTCTCAAGTTGCAGAGGGGGAGGTTTAGGTTGGACATTAGGAAAAACTTTTTCACTAGTAGGGTGGTGAAGAACTGGAATGGGTTACCTAGGGAGGTGGTGGAATCTCCTTCCTTAGTGGTTTTTAAGATCAGGCTTGACAAAGCCCTGGCTGGGATGATTTAGTTGGGTTTGGTCCTGCTTTGAGCAGGGGATTGGACTAGATGACCTCCTGAGGTCCCTTTCAACCCTGAGATTCTATGATTCTATGATCTTCAATACTATTTTTAACCAAGCTAGCTAGATTCAAGATAGCACAGGTATTCCTACTGACTGCAGTGTAATTGTACCCTGAGGGTATGTCCAGAATAAAACCAGTGGTGTCTGTGATAGCCATGAATTCCAAGAAATGGAGCAGGAATCTGTCTTCATAAATTAAAGAGTAGAAATACTCTGCAAATATGTAATTGATAGTTATAGTTATTTTTATTAAGTATCTGAAATCATTATTAAGAACCTGAGTTTCGCAGATGATATTGACTCATAACATTGACAAAGGAGGAATTGCAGAGAATTACTAACAAGCTAGATTGGGAAAGCAGAAAATTCAGACTGAACATCAACACAGGGAAGACAAAAAATATGGCAATTGGAGAGAAGATATAAGGTATATACAAGAGGAAGAGATAAAGATCAAATGTGGAGACTAAGAACTAGAAAAGTAGGGAAAAAATGAGGGCTACTATCAAAGAATGGGAATTGTGAAGATGATGTAAAAAGAAAAATTGGACTAGCTGTTACTGCATCTGGAAAACTGCAACATCTGAAAGGCTCAATAAGTTTCAATAACAAAGAAACTCTCGTGCCGATACTGTGCTGCAGGTTTGTAACACTGGAGTATGAGGAAAGCTAACAAACAGAAGACATTGCCTGAAGAAATGAACTGGCTGAGGAGGATACTGAGAGTTTCAAGACTGCAGAAATTTTTAAAAAAGGAAGTGAGAAGAAAATGTCTAGGGCAAGAAACAACCTTGTTACAGAAGACTGAAGAAGGGTAATTGTGATGGTTTGGACATGTGTCAGGAATGGACCTGAAAAGGATGCCATATTGGCAATACATACCAGAGTGCAAGGAACTGGAAATAGAGGAAGACTGAGAATGCATTGACATACAATGACATATAACAAAAAGAGAAAGGAAGCCATGAACCTGGTTCAAGACAGAAAGTGGTGGAAAGTCATCACTCAACCCTTATCACAGCTGCTGAGCTGAGAGAAGGGAATCAAAGAAGAAGAAAGGAGATACATTTTGTTATTGCACCATTGGTGTATAAGACATTGTATAACAGATAAAACATACCAAATAATCAGAGCCTGCCTGGGAGATCTTAGGGCTGATCTATGAGAGCTTGTTGAAAAAGGATAAAATGTGTTTAAAGAAATGTAGAAAAAAATCATTTTTTTGTAAAACAGTTCACATTTTTCCAATGTTCTAATAAAAGATTTTTTCTTTTTTTGTGGGGGGGGGGAAGAGCACTGTCTGTTTTTTTCTCACTTTTATCCTTTTTCAGTGGTAAAATTGGAAAAGCGGGGGGGGGGGGGATGAAGAAAAGCAAAAAAGAAAAAGGAGTGGAAAAAATCCCAAACTGATAATCTAATGGGGAAGGAGGGCTGTTGAAAAATCATAAATTTATTGTTGTGAAAAGAATATTTTTCTATTGAAACAAAAGATTAAAATTAAAATTTCAACTCTGTGTTTGCCCTATTCCAGCCATCAGCCACCAGCGCAAATGTCTAAGTATAGACAGAGCATGATGTAATTTCCATTAGTGCTGCGTATCCAGTTTAAGGTATAAACTCAACCAAGCCAAATTGTGTGTGTGGTGGTGATGATGGTGGGGGTTCTTGCATTGGTCATCTTTCCTTGATGGCTAGAATCGTACATCTCCACCTTGTACTGACCGCAAGTCCATGATGAACTGAGAACCTCACTGGAGAAACCAGGGCTAACAAAGAGTCTGAAACTGACAACATGCTGAAAACCTGCTGTAAGATGCTGGCTCAGTAGGCACTGAGAGCACTCAGATGCTTCCAGGACCAGATCTCCAGTGCCTCCTGAATAACCTGCTCAGTAACACAAACAAAAGCATTCTCTTTGCTGAAATACAGATACCAGCAGGGGTTTCATGCTGGTTTAGGGTCTCTCTCCAGGGATTTTGTGCTGTGGAGAAGTGTTTTACCAACAATGCTTTTACCTGAAAAGGGAATCGCTGCTAGGAGTATGGCACAGAACAAGCAGATGGAGAGCTGTTCCCGTAGCTCCATGCCTCTGGTAGCTCATGTGGGAAGAGACAGGGGCTGATCTGAAATGACAGCAGCAATCAAAGCAGACACAGATGGTCAGAAATACAAGACACCTGATTTCTCCTTATTCCCCCTTGAAATACACCAGGTAGGGATGAAAGTAACTTACAGGACTTACGGTAATGCTGAAGTCCTGAGGGGGCGTGGCCTCAACCGGAAGAGGTGTGGCCTCAACCGGTAGAGGCGTGGCCTCTCAAGATTTAAAGGCCCTGGGGCACCGGCTGCAGTTGGGAGCCCCAGGGCCTTTAAATCAACCTGGGGCTCAGGGGCAAATTAAAGAGCCCAGGGCTCTGGCCACCACGGAGCTCCAGACCCTTTAAATCCCCCCTGCAATTCCAGCCGCCAGAGCTACCAATGGGATTTAAAGGGCTCTGGGATGACCCTAGCCATGGCAGCCCAGCACCCTTTAAATCTGGCCCCAGCACAGCCGCCGGAGCCGCAGGCAGGGGGTTTAAAGGGCTCTGGGCTGACCACAGCCGTGGCAGCCCAGCACCCTTTAAATCTGGCCCCAGCCCGGCCGCTGGAGCCATGGGTGAGATTCAAGGGGCTCTGGGCTCCTGCAGCTGCAGCAGCCCAGGGACCTTTAAATCCGGTCCCAGCCCGGCCGCCCGAGCCGCGGGCAGGATTCAAACAGCTCTGGGCTGCCCACTGTGGCAGGGAGCCCAGAGCCCTTTAAATCTCTGCCATGGAAGCCAGTGCCGTCCGGCACGGCATACTGGCTCTTGCCGGTATGCCATACCGGCGGACCGGCTTACTTTCACCTCTGACACCAGGCTGTTCCTCCCGTTCCTTCTCCTGTGTCTCTGTACAATGCGGGGAAAGCTGAACAATATGGGAGGGTGTCACTATGTCCAGCCAATGTGGGAATGCGTGTGGGGGGAAAGCACATGAGAACCTTTGCTGTGGCGAAAGGGCCATTCACTGTCATGGTTCTAGTGCTCGGGGAGGGCAAGGCCATGTGATTCCAGCACCACTGCTGTCCAAGCCTGGCACAGCGCCTGCCCTTCTCCAGGGCTGCTAGAGGCACTGACTTTCCCTGAGGCACAATGAGCCACAGATGCAGGGCGTGTCTAGGCTGCAGGAATTGCCTATGCAGTCTTTAATCTCACTAGCTCGAGTCCTGGAACAGTGAAGCTGCAGCAGCACAAGCCTCAGTCCAGGCTATACAAGCCAACCAGCCAAGAACCCAGAATAATTACTCCCAGGGCTAGCCTCTGCTGCCACTGCTTCACCACTCCAGGACCTGAAGTAGTGAGATTAAAGCTAGCTCAGGCATGTCCCCTCAAGCTGCAGTCAGACCCAGTGACTGCAGCATAGACATACGCTTAGCTGCACCCTGTTCCAGCTGGATTTACTTTGGTGATGTGGCAGTTGGGAGAAAAACGAGTCAATTGCAACTCCCTAATTCTGGGACCAGTTCTATGCCAGCTCTGGGGCTGCTCCTAGCTATGGCCCCAAAGGGCCATTATGTTCGATCAGTTTAACTGGAGTTCTGTGATGCTCAAGACATGTCAGTTCATGCCCCTATGCCATACACCACCGGCGCTGGGGTGGCACGCAGGCCAACACTTCACCAAGCTCTAAGCCAGAGGATTTACTTCCCTACAGAGTGGAAATTCTCAGGCAGGGAAATCCAGCAGTTTTCCTGCCCCTTTGCACTCATCAGAGTCTCCAGGATTTCTGTTAGTAGGGGCTGTGCCTTAGGGTATGTCCACACTACAATAAAAGACCTGCAGCATGGCAATGGCTGGGGTTGGGTTGTGGGGCTGTAGATTTCAGTGTGGACATTTGGGATCAGGGTCTGAAACCCCCCAAAGGGGGTGGTTCTCAGACCCCCAGGCTCCAACCTGAGCCTGAATGTCCACACTGCAGTTTTTAGCCCCGCAGGCAGAACCCAGTGATCCCAAGTTAGTTGATCCAGGCTCTGAGACTTGGTGCTGCAGGGTTTTTATTGTGATATAGACGTACCCTTAAAGACACAAGTCACTTAAAAAAATCTACATAAGCCATCAGCACAAAAGGGTTTGTCTACATGCGGGCTGTGTTTGACTGTACTGCTGAGCTCAGCCTTCATTTTGCATGGACACTGTGGTATTGATTCATGAGGATTGGTACCCTACACCATGAACAGTCCTATTGAACTCAATGGCCAAGAGTTTCTAAACTGACTGTTGATTTTCGGTGCTCAGCTTGAGAGACCTTAACGGCCTGACATTCAGAATGGGGCTCCTCAGCTCTTTCTGAAATTCAGGCCTCTTCAAGGTCTTTCAAATTGGGCACCCAACATGACTAGTCCACTGTGAAGCTCTTGGCTAGGGAGACCACTGGTAGAGTGAGGTATTACTCAAGAGGAGTGACAGCAGCAGGGTGCGGAGTAATCTGCTCCCACAGATTATCTCTGCAGACTCTTGGTGGTATTTTTCACCAACAAAACTTTCACTCTAAACTCACCATTCATGTGGGTGCCCTCTGGGTGGGCATTAAGGCTCTGAACTTTTTTTTAGGCTTTTTCTGCTTTTTCCCAGATGGAGTGCACATAACAGACCTACTGGATCTAATTCGACACAGATATTCAATGGTGTTATTCCAGGGAAAATATTGACTTATTGCATTGTTGGTCACTCCCATCTTCCTCCTGTCTGTCGTCTATTTCAGCCGTTCAAGGACTTTGATATCTCCAGCGTGTTTATTGCTGCGTCTCCAGCAATCTCCTCAGCACCAGCCCCAATGTATCTCTGTTATTTTATTGCCAGCTGTGACATGCCCCTTTGTTGCACTGAGCACACAGTGCAGAAGGTGTGGCATACACTGATACCATCAAACACTCCTCTGGCGCCTGATTCTGAGGTGTGTGAATGTTCTCCTAGAGCAGACAACCAGCAAACTCCACAGGGTTATCTAGTGGCACTAAAGAGGGTGCTGTCAGCATTGCCAGGTGTAGCAAAACCTACTTCTTTCTCTTGTATCTCATTGAAAATAACACGTAATTCTGTGTCACATATGAAAAAAGTCCATCTAAAAGCACTAGACATTATGATTCACAATAAATAGCTTTGATACAGGCTCATTTGGTCCCCGGGTTCGGCTAACCGTATTTCCCAAAGGGAATTTGGGCCACTGTGCAGGGCTTGCCCAAGCCCCTCCCCCCCCACCCCAGCATGAGACTGGCCCAAGCCACTCGCTCGAGCCCTGCCTGATCTCTGCACAAGGCTGTCGCTGGTCACCTGCCTTTCCCCTGCCTGAGCCCTGCCTCTCCCCCTGCGCAGGGCTGGCATGGCTAGCTCGCCCCTTTGCATGTTCCTCTGCACCACACCCCACTTTTTTGACAAACGTGGGTGTTTGTCCTATTTGCCCTTGCCAACTGATCGAGTCAGCAAGAGCACACGGGACAAATGCCGACTTTTGCGAAAAAAGTTGGGACAACTGGCACAGGGCTTTAAAAAGAGACTGGCCAGGCCAAAATGGGATATTTGGTAGGTAGGATTTGAAACATACCTATGGGAGTTCTGAATGGAGAAAGAATGAGAAGAGAAGTTAATTTATCATAGCAGAGATATCAGTGTATGCATTGCCCTTCCTCATAAGCAGAATTATTTTCAGAGTCAACAAAATGATATACTGAAAATGTGAGAGCACCTGTTATAGGCTCAAGTTCAGCAAAGTACCCACATAAGTCCTTTTTAAGCTCAGCATGTGCTTTTCTGAAAAGTGATGGTTTGCCGAATTGGAGTCATTGTAAAGGCACATGGCTTTCCGCACCATCATCCTAGTCAGGAGAGAAAGGCAGAAAGCAAAATAAAATGAGGTTCTTGTGATGTATTGAAAACTGTATTAAAAGTATGATCTAGGACTTTAAATTCACAGGGGTTTCCCTGGTCCTGCTTGCAGGCAGGGGGTTCTGTATGGAAGCATGGGATCAGAGTCAGTGTGCAACCTGCCAGCCTCAGATAAGATTGGGTGAGTTGCTCTCTGTTTTTTAGAGAGCAGCCTGCTTTCTCTCTCTCTGATTTGGTTCTTGTGTGTTGTCCTTTTCAGTTCTAAGCAATAAAGTCAGATTATGTGCAACCTTCCAGAAAAAGTATTTATGTTTTTATCTGGCTCCTGGTATATATGATGTGAACTTGACAGTTCTTCAAGTGAAGCAGCTTCCATTTGATATAATATGTGAAAGTTTTCAGTCCATTTCACTGCAAGGTGCTGCAGAGAGGGGCTTTTGAGGGAAATCAGAGTTCTTATATGGGAGCTTTATGTTCTGCTGTTTGTGTAATTGTATTTTTTTGTAATTTATGGCAGGGATGCCGAGATCCAGTTTTATTTATTTTTATTTTATTTTATTTTGGTCCCTTGAAATATGCAATTACTTATGTTAAACAATCTGTTCTATTTTGTATTTATCTGTCACACTCAGTAAGTTTTCCAGATCTGAGGAAGAGCTCTGTGTAAACTTGAAAGCGTGTATCTCTCACCAAGAGAAGTTGGTCTAATACAAGATGATTCTTCACTTATATTGGCTCTCTAATTTTGTTTGTTTATTTGTAATTTATGACAAGGACACCCATATACTTGGCTAGGCACATGTTTATTTTATTTCATTTCATGTTATTGGAAAACATGGAAAACATAATCCCAATTATAGATATACAATGATGGGGTCTAAATCAGCTGTTACCACTCACAAAAGAGATCTTGGAGTCATTGTGGATAGTTGTCTGAAAACATCCACTCAATGAGCAGCAGCAGCCAAAAAGGTAACAGAATGTTGGGAATCATTAAGAAAGGGATAGATAATAAGACAGAAAATATCATATTGCCTCTATATAAATCTATGGTACACTCACATCTTGAATATTGTGTGCAGGTGTGGTTGCCCCATCTCAAAAATGATATATTAGAATTGGAAAAGATCAAGGCTGCCCAGAGAATTCAGGGGGCCTGGGGCAAAGAAATTTTGGGGGCCCCTTCTATAAAAAAATTGCAATACTATATTCTCCTGGGGGCCCTTGCGGGGCCCATGGCAAATTGCCCCACTTGCTCCCCTCCACCGGCGCCCCTGGGAAAAATAAACCTTCGGCATTTCGGCACAAACCCAGTTTTGAGAAAACTTCTTGACAAGGTATCACTGGTTCTCAGCATCAGCTAGTGCTAAAAGGCACTAAAGCTCATTAAAAGGGTTGGACAAATATTTTCCATCAAAACTTTTTCTGGATCGAAAACTAGGGGTTTTTAAAAAGCAGAAAAAAATCACGGACCATGTCTGCTTTCCTTCAAAATTTGTTGTGATTTTTTTAACTGAAAAGCTGAAATTAGTCTGCCAAAACCTGAATACGGTTTGAGGTTTCAGAAGTGTGTGGCCAAATATTTGCTGCTTGCTGTATTTGATTGTTTAAAGAAACAATTTAAAAATTCTGCTTAAAAAGAAATCCAAAACTTTTGAACCACCTCAGCTTGTAACCAAACACCTGAGCCCATCCAGGCAGAGATTTTTCCAGGTTTCTGATACTCTGTTGGCTTCCTTCACTCATATCTATCTCCATAACTTTGGGTTCATTTAGGTTAGAACATAGGAACAGCCATACTGGCTCAAACCAAAGGCCATCCTGCCCAGTATCCTGTCTACTGACAATGGCCAATGCCAAGTGCCCCAGAGGGAGTGAACCTAACAGGTAATGATCAAGTGATCTCGCTCCTGCCATCCATCTCCATTCTCTGAGAAACAGAGGCTAGGGACACCATTCCTTACCCATCCTGGCTAATAGCCATTAATGGACTTAATCTCCATGCATTTATCTGTTTCCTAGAGACTGGCTCCATGTGGTCCCTCACAAACTGGAGATGGTTACTGTGTGTTTTTCTTTACTATAGCTTATGTACATACTCCACGAACTGAGCGTTTGAGCTTGTTCCAGAATCTGGGATGAGCCTATGTTGTCAAAACTGAAATGCTCAAAATAGCACGTGCATGTGAATGGACACAGGGTGCTAAAATTAAATTAATCCAGGGGTTCTCAAACTGGAGGTCAGGACCCCTCAGAGGGTCACGAGGTTATTACTGGGGGTCGTGAGCTGTCAGCCTCCATCTCAAACCCCGCTTTGCCTCCAACATTTATAATAGTGTTAAATATATAAAAAAGAGTTTTCAATTTATAAAGGGAAGGGGTCACATCAGAGGTTTGCTATGTGAAAGGGTCACCAGGACAAAAGTTTGAGAACCACTGAATTAACCCCTCTGGAGCCTCAGGGAATGCAGGGGAGGGGATCTCCCTTGGTAGAGTTGGGAAGGATATTGCTCTTCTCATGTGATTTTTTCCCCCAGTGGCTAATTTTAAATGTAGCTACCCTCCCCTGACACGAATCTCCCTATGGCACTGAAATTAAATATAGACTATAATTTGGCATTTGAGAAGTGAAAGGGATGGTAGCCCTAATGGAAAAGCTAATAGCTTGGCTCTTCTGCAAGCCTCAAACTGCTGAATGAGCTTTAGGGTAGGGAAAGCTGTGCCTCCCAAACAGCCTGGCCCTGCCCCCTATCCGACCCCCACCCACTTCCTGCCCCCGACTGCCCCCCTCAGAATCCCTGACCCATCCTGCTCCTTGTCCCCTCACCGTTCCCCAGAGACCCCACCTCCCCAACCACTACACTGGGACCCCACCCCTGCTCCTTTCCCCTGACTGCCCCAACCCCCACCCTGCTGAGTCCTGACAGACCCCCACAGAATGCCCACAATCCAACCCCATTCCCTGCCTCCTGACCGCTCCCCAACCTCTGCCCCTCCCTGTGCCCTGACTGTCCCCAGGACTCCCTGCCCCTTAGCCAACCCCCCCGGCCCCAGCCTCTTACCCCTGGCTCCCTCCTCACCCGGAGCCTCAGCGCCTCACTGAACAGCTGCAGCGTGTCTCTGGCGGGGCCGGAGCCCCGCCCCGCACCGAACCGCGGGGTGAGGGGGCGGGGCTGTGAACTCACGCCGAGCGGAGGGAGCTGAGCTCAGCCTGGAGCTCGCAGCCCCGCCCCCTCAGCACACGGCTCTGAGCCGGGCGGAGCTCAGGCCCCGCCAGAGAGTCACCACTTGAAGCGCTAAGGCTCCAGGAGAGGGGCGGAGGCGAGAGCCTCAGCTGTTCTCTTGGGGGCCCCTGCAGAGCCCGGGGCAAATTGCCCCCTTTGTCCCCCCCTCTGGGCGGCCCTGGAAAAGATTTAGGAAAGGGAAACAAACATTATTAGTGACATGGAACAGCTTCGATATAGGAGAGATTAATAAGACTGGAACTTGTCAGCTTGGAAAAGAGATGACTAAGGGGGCATATGGTAGAGGTCTTTAAAATCGTGACTGGTGTGGAGAAAGTAAATAAGGAAGTGTTATTTACTCTTCATAACACACGAACTAGGGGTCACCAAATGAAATTAATAGGCAGCAGGTTTAAAACAAATAAAAGGAAGTATTTCTTCACACAACACATAGTCAACCTGTGAAACTGCCAGAGGATGTTGTGAAGGCCAAGACTATAACAGAGTTCAAAAAAGAACTAGATAAATTCATGAAGGATAGGCCCATTAATGGCTATTGGCCAGGAAGAAAGTTTACTGGGCTAGATGGACTTTTGGTCTAAGCAAGTATGGCCATTTTTATGTTCCTATGTTCTTACTTTAATTTAAAGCAAAATTTTAAAATGAACAAACAAACAAACAAACTTTTCCCTTTACAGAGCAGTAGCAGAATTCAGGGCCTGGCAGGACAATTCCCCAGTTACAGGACAAATCAGTGATACTGTTTATTTACTGAATGTACATGAGTCCTGTTCCTTTGAACCGGGTTGTAACAAACACATACAGACCATTCTCTTCTGCAGAAATCTCTGGCCAGGTACTTCTGCCCAGTACTGACTAGCAGTTGTCTTGGGCCTCTGCTTCTCTCTCCAGAAACTGCTTCATAGACTCCTCTTTCTGCCCCAGCCCCTGAGATTTTTGCTGTGGGAAAGCCCTAGTCTCCGGCTGCTAACCTGGCAAAATGAGCCTGATCATCCACTCTCCTTTTGTACTACCATTCTGAGGCCATATCTACTCTACAGGGACTATAGCGTCATAGCTATGGTGCTGTAGCTTTGCCAGCATACCCCCGAGATGCAGCCTACACTGACAGAAGGGGCATTTCCATCACTATAGGAGCACCACCTCTCTGAGCAATGGCAGCTAGGTCAAAAGATGTATTCTTCCATTGACCTAGCTGCGTCTACACTGAGGGTTAAGTTGGCATAGCTACTGCACTTAGGGGTGTGGATGTAGCTGTGACACTCTGAGTAAATTTCCTAGACCTGAAAAAGAGCTCTGGGTAAGATCAAAAGCTTATCTTTATCTCTCTGGATTTTTCACATCCCTGAGCACAGTTGCCATATCAACCTAAATTTTAAATGTAGACCAAGCCAGAGACAGGAGGCCTTGTCTACGTAGAGACATGCAAGAAAAATAATCTGACTGAATTTTTAAAGTGGATTAGTTAATTCACAGTAAATCCTGATGTGGATGCTCTTATTCAGAATTCAAATGGCTTTAATGTAACCTTAATTTGGTTTAATTAAGGCCACATTAATTCTGAAGGAGAGCATCCACATAGGAGTTTACTAAAGTTTAACTAATTCACCTTCATTCACCCCATTAGTTAATTCAGAACAGTTTCCCTGAGTGTCTGTGTATGTGCATGCCAAAGAAGAGCATTTTGACCACACAGAACCCACAATAGCCCACTGGAGGAGGTTACTGTGTGATATCTTCTAAGGGGAATTTTGTGCTTGGGGTTATCATCAATGACTTTAATGTGCTAGCCATTTGCACCTTTCACCATAACAATATGCACTGTTTCTTTCTTAGGCAGACAAAACAAACATAATTTAGCCGCAAGTCTGGCCTCACTCATTTCTAAATAACACCATGACATCCCTTCTCCCCTGTAACTCAAACAATTAGTATGTAAGAGCAGACAATACATTTGCTGAGTTTATCTGTATCAATTTAGTCTGGAGTGCCTTTGAAATTTAGTTTTGTTAACATCCAGCCCAAGTATTTCAAGATCCATTATTTTTAAGAAGCAAATTATTTACTGAGGGGCTAATTTTCCACTCACATTGTTTTTACAGCAGCCTAACAACATTGGTAATGGAGTTTCTCCTGGTAAATGAGAGTTAGAATCAAGCCATGAAGCAGTAAAACATATAAGGCCATATTCCACCTTTAGCTAAAACTTTGCAACTTAAGCAAAGTCAGTGGGTTTGGATGGTTTTAAATGAAGGCAGATTTTGGCCCACAGTTTCCATATTACACCCAGTCTCTTTACCTTGTTTCCCACATGACAGCACTACCCAGAAATGCCTTCTTTCATCTTTGGCTGGTCACGAGATCGTGGGTAACATTTTCAAAAGCATTTGAGTTATTTTACCCAAAGTTCCTCATACATCTTATTTTCAACAAATAGTTTGATAAGCTCTATCTATACGAAGATCTGTATGAAGTTGCTACCCAGCTAATAATTATGACGATGAAATATGATATTCTACAGGACATGTACGCTTCAATGCTTATGAGACTTGAGGTGGAAGGTCAAGGCCGTATTTTAATGTGTCTATGGCCTTGTCTTCACTTGGAAAAAGGTATGTTATAGTGCATGTTAACTGACATTTTAAAATGCTAGAATAGACAAGGCAATTGGGTTTATCTTGACTTGCTAACACTACAACTGCCATGTCTATGCTTAGGATTCTACTACTTGTTAATTAACATGCGTTAGAAATCTTTTTCCTAGTGTAGACATGATCTGAATGACTTAGGAGCACATTTCCTTGATTATTTAATGGGACTTGATCTCCTAGCTCAAATAGATGTTTTTGAAAAATCTCAACCAATTATTAATGAACTGATCCTGATTTTACAAATGTATTCCATTAATCTGTGAATATATTTATTATTTCTTAAGTATTTACCAAATAAATAAGATGGACCTTTTTTAGCCCATGACCTGTCTGTGACTATTCATTATTCATGGTGTATGATTGGTCATCAGTTGGTATTAGTTCTGGTTTCTGGTTGAATGACAGAAAATTTTTAAACAGAAGAATAACAAATCACAGAATCATAGAATATCAGGGTTGGAAGGGACCTCAGGAGGTATCTAATCCAACCCCCCGATCAAAGCAGGACCAATCCCCAACTAAATCATCCCAGTTAGGGCTTTGTCAAGCCTGACCTTAAAAACCTCTAAGGATGGAGATTCCACAACCTCTCTAGGTAACCCATTCCAGTGGTTCACCACCCTCCTAGTGAAAAAGTTTTTCCTAATATCCAACCTAAACCTCCCACACTGCAACTTGAGACCATTACTCCTTGTTCTGTCACCACATGTTAACGCCTCTTTGAGTGCTGCCTCCCTGAGATTGGTTTCTTTTCTTGTGTGTGAGCTATTTCCCTCCCTCACAACCTCCCCCAACACACACACCCCACAGGCAAACAATGCAAAAGGACCAAGCGCTGGACAATGAGTTTGCTCTGGTAGCTATAGAAGCTGGTGAATATGATGCTTTCTGATCAGATTGAGTCTGTTTTCTTTCCTGGGTTCAATACAAGTCTGATATGTGCCAAGTTCGACTTCCTTTTGTATTTCTGAAAGCAACCGCTGTGATAGAGTATTGGTAGCACATTGTCTAAACCAGAAAAATCATTCAATAGCCCCCAGTACAATGAATCGCTCCTGGCTTCTGCTGCCAGCATCACAGATAATATGACTAGGGCTCCAACATTCTCCTGATGATGATGACGATGATGATTGATGAAAATAGTGAATTTCAGTTATGACTTTTCAGTTAAATAATTATTTGTTCTCAAATGTATATAACTTTTGAGATCTGTGTACACTCAGAAATATCCGGCAGCTGTCCTAATAACATAATCCTATGAGTGACAGTAAACTGAGCCCAATGCTTTTATCCACAGAAATATTTAGGACTTTTTTTTAAATATTGAACCTCTAAATATTATTACAACACAATCTTATAGAGACAATTAGACAGAGACCAGTAAATAAGAAAAACAAAGATTTGATTTAATAGAACATCAACCAGCTGAGGATTTCAAGCACTTTAAAATGGTGGATACATTGTACCATTCTTATTTGCCATCTGGTGGCAATAAAGGCTGAAGATGTTAACATGCGACTTGCCCAACCACGGGCGGCTCTAGACATTTCAAAAAATGAATCATCAGAAGAGATGAACTATAACCTCTGCACAGAGGTGGATTAAGATATAAGGGGCCCTGGCACAAAGGTCCCTCACATCCTCTCCCTACCACAGGGCCCCACCCCTGCGCCTTCCCTTCCCTTCCCCCCAAGGCCTCACCCCCTGGCCTGGCCGGAAGCTGGGCTGTGTTCAGAGCTGCCCAGGGAGCCTGGGCCCCTGTGAGGAGCCCTAGACCCCTCTCCCCCACCTGCTCTGGGCAGTGCACCCTGGGGGGCACGGACATGGGCCAGGAGCTTCTCTTGGGCTCCCAAACTCCTGCCCAGGGCAGGTGGAGGGTCGGGGCTCCCCACAGCCATGTGGGCTCCCTGGGTGACAGCCTAGGGCAATGGTCCCCAAACTGTGGGGCATACCACATAGGGGAGGGAGGACCTCGGGCCAGCTCTGTGCACTGTGTGTGTGTGGGGTGGGGGGAGCTGAGCCACCTCCGTGTCATGTGAGGGGGAAAGGAGAGGGGCTCAGGTGAGCAGCTCTGCCAGCTCTGCTTTAGGGTGACTAGATGTCCCAATTTTATAGGGACAGTCCCAATTTTGGGGTCTTTTTCTTATACAGGCTCCTATTACCTCTCTCCCCCATCCCGATTTTTCACACTTGCTGACTGGTCACCCTACTCTGCGTAGGGGCAGGGGGAATAGGCTCACCCTACCACAGGCTCCATCTTCTGACTGGGCCAGGGGACAGGCCCTCAGGGAGAAGAGGAGGAACAGGACATAGGGAGATGCGGGGGAGCAGGGGGTGGGGCCAGAGTTCCGGTGCTCTTGTGGGGCCCCCAAATTGTACAGGGCCCATGCAGTAACCCACCACTGCCTCTTCATCCTAGACTATAGCCCCCTATTCTATCTGCTAGTAAACCCTCAGACAGATCAACTAGCCAAGTAAAAAAGGAAAATGTCAAAAAGACATTTAGGGGGGAGGGATAGCTGAGTGGTTTGCTGGCTGGTGAGTCTTGCCCACATGCTCAGGGTTTAACTGATCGCCATATTTGGGATCGGGAAGGAATTTTCCTCCAGGGCAGATTGGCAGAGGCCCTGGAGATTTTTCGCCTTCCTCTGCAGCATGGGGCACGGGTCACTTGCTGGAGGATTCTCTGCAGCTGGAGGTCTTCAAACCACAATTTGAGGACTTCAGTAACTCAGACATAGGTTAGGGGTTTGTTATTGAAGTGGATGGGTGAGATTCTGTGGCCTGCATTGTGCAGGAGGTCAGACTCAATAATCATAAGGGTCCGTTCTGACCTTAAAGTCTATGAGTTTATTGGCCTGTTAAACCCAGGGTTGTGAGTTCAATCCTTCAGGGGGCCATTTGGGGGAACTGGGGTAAAAATCTGGGGATTGGTCCTGCTTTGAGCAGGGAGTTGGACTAGATGACCTCCTGAGATCCCTTCCAACCCTAATATTCTAAGAAGAGATGACACATTTGTTCAAAGAATCATAATTTATCTTTCATTCTTCCCACTACGAACTCAGCTATAGATTCCAACCACTGTTCTCCTCAATCTGTTCCCCAAGCCAATGAGTGTAAAAGGTCAGACCTCCCCTGAAGTTAATGCAGCCCCACCCATCAACACAAGCGGAGGATTTGGAATTAAAGCAGAGGCTCTTACCTTTTTTCAGAAAATTAAACTAGACCACAATCTGGAAGATTCTCCATGCCTCAGTGCCAGATGGGGGGACTCCAGTGTTAATAAAAACAAGACTTTAAAATAGGATTTGAGTGCGTTCCTGCAGGGAATGGATCGCACACTTTGAATACACTGAACAAAGGGACTGAACTCTGACCAAGGAAAGTGAAAGCAAAAAAAGTAGGTTAAATATTAACCCTCCTGTTTTTCTACCTGAGGTTTACGTGTCTTTTCCAGGAAAGGTCGCCTAGAACCCTAAAGCTAGGTCAGTGCTTAGATAGGAATGCATTTTGTGTCTCTAACAAACACACATTTAACAAACCACATTAAAACAAACCTTATACTGGAGCTTACATAGAGACATGGAAATACCAGGCTGGGCAATACTGAAGGGAATTGAAAATCCCCTCCTCCCTCCCTAAATATCTCCACAGAGTTTGATGAGTTATGGACACTCTGGATAGCCAGCAAAGGAGGCCCACATGAGTTCAAAAAGGATAGTGGGGAAACATGGGCTGGAATATACAAAGTGATGGCAGAGGTAATAATAAGGGTAGAATATTGAAATTAATGGATATGGCTGTAAATTGGCTTACACAATATGCCATGAAATTGGCTGAGCAAGTCATAGAAGACACAAAAAATTAGAAAATGCAATAGAGCCCTGGAAAGCACAGGAACAGAATAGAAAATGAACCGCAGTAGATAATCTGCATAAAAGAGAAGTGCCATCCCCCATTATAAATCTTGTTTGGCAACAGCAGATTTCAGGTAATTGTGCAGTGCGTGAAGAATGAGGACCAAAATGGAAAAAGGCGCCCTGAGCAAAATTAAAAGATGGAAAATGGAATGCTTAGAATTGTTGCTGGAATGGAGCTATTGGCAATGACCCAGACCAAGAGCTACCAAGCAATCCCTGGGCAGGGGGCGCCATACTGCAACCATCACTGTATGATGGGAGCCAGGTACTGGTAAAACTGAAACTGAAACCTAGGCTGGTGCCTGTTAGGATGGGAGAAATAAGTGCACAGGAGGGAGAAGTAGCAAACAATACTTTCACCAGATTGGTAAATCAGATGAAGGAGAAAAGGTAGCAGTTAACAGAGCATATCAGGAGGCAGGAGCTATGACTTGATTGCAGGGGAGTGGAAAAAAAAAAGAACGTCAATGTCAAAAGCTAAGAGCGAGCAGGTTAACACCTAGAATTGATACATTAACTAATGGAGTTACTCAGAAATGGTTAACTGCAGCAGGGAAGGGCACTCCCGCAGTCCATTTGGCAGACAGACAAAAGCAACAGACACTGGGGGAAGAAATTCAGGTTTTGCAAGAGCAGGTAACAACTCCCACTCTCCTATCACAGCCAGAATAAACACCAGGGGTGTGGGTTCCCAATCTCCTGCTTTAACCCACGAAGCCCCACTCCTCACTCAGAGCTGACAATATAACCTTTTAAAAATATTTTTACATACTGCTTAAGTTTTCCTTCATATCCTCTCTCAGGCCTGGTCTACACTACGTGTTTAAACCGGTTTTAGGCGCGTAAAACCGATTTAACGCCACAACCGTCCACACTAAGAGGCCCTTTATATCGGTATAAAGGGCTCTTTAAACCGGTTTCTGTACTCCTCCCTAACGAGAGGAGTAGGGCTAATATCGGTATTAACATATCGCATTGGGGTTAGTGTGGCCGCAGATCGACGGTATTGGCCTCTGGGCGGTATCCCACAGTGCACCACTGACCGCTCTGGACAGCAATCTGAACTCGGATGCAGTGGCCAGGTAGACAGGAAAAGCCCCGCGAACTTTTGAATATTTCCTGTTTGCCCAGCGTGGAGCTCCGATCAGCATGGGTGGTGATGCAGTTAAAAATCAAAATAAAGAAAGAGCTCCCACATGGACCATGCGGACGTGATCGCTGTAAGGGCAGGCAAATCTGTTCTATCAGCGCTCCGTTACAGAAGACAAAATTCAAAATCATTTTTTAAATATCTCCAGACAGATGCCATAGCAGGGACTCAGCGCACTGCTGCGTGGCAAGCGTAACGGAAAGCCAAAGAATCAAATGGACGCTCATGGACTGGAGGACTCAAGCTATCCCACAGTTCCTGCAGTCTCTGAAAAGCATTTGCATTCTTGGCTGAGCTCCAAATGCTTCTAGGGTCAAAAACAGTGTCCGCGGTGGGTCAGGGCATAGCTAGGCAATTTACGCACCCCCCCACCCACCCCCAGAAGTGAAAGGGAAAACAATCCTCTCTTGACTCTTTTACATGTCAGACTATCTTTACTGAATGCTGCAGATAGACGCGATGGTGCAGCACTCAACACCAACATCCTTGCTCCCCCCACGCTATGGATGGCTGATGGTACAAAAAGATGGAAATCCGTCCTCATCATCAGCCTATTGGCACATGGGGCAGTGCAAAGGACTGGTAACCATGATGACCAGCATCTGTTAGGTCAATCAAGGGCGCCTGGTCCTAATTTTTCCTGGTAGATGGTACAATATGGCTGATAACCATCATCATCATAGCTACAGGGGGCTGAGCTTCATCAGCCCCCACCCTTCATGTGTAAAGAAAAGATTCAATTGCCCCTGGACTAGCAGCAGGATGCTGGGCTCCTCTCCTCCACACTCCTTAATGTCCTATCTGGACTATCATAGCAACTGGAGGCTGCCTTCCACTCATTTCTCACTAACAAGTATTCCTGCATTCTTTATTACTTCATCACACAAGTGGGGGGACAATGCTATGGTAGCCCAGGAAAGCTGGGGAAGAATGGAATGAACAGGTGGGGTTGTTGCAGGAGCACCCCCTGTGAATAGCATACAGCTCATAATCTATGCAGGATCTGACACAGAGCAGCTGTGCTCTCTGGTTCTCTGATACAGTGGTTCTCTAGTACACTTGCCCGTATTCTAGGCAGGACTGATTCTATTTTTAGATACCAAAAAGGAGGGATTGACTCAGGGAGTCATTCCCAATTTTGGCTTTTGCGCCTCTGGCTAAGAGCAGCCAGGGGCACTTATGACAGCAGCAAATGGAACAGTGCAAAAGGACTGGTAGCCATGCCCATCTTATTACCAATTTATGGTATGGTAGATGGTACAATATGGCTGATAACCATCTCTGCTATCATGCAAAAGCAAAAGCATGCAGCTGTGTAGCACTGCTGAATCGCCTCTGTGAGCGGCATCTAGTACACATACGGTGACAGTCACAAAAGGCGAAACAGGCTCCATGATTGCCATGCTATGGCATCTTCCAGGGCAATCCAGGGAAAAAAGGCATGAAATGCTTGTCTGCCGTTGCTTTCCCAGCGGAAGGAGTGACTGACGACATTTACCCAGAACCACCCGCGACAATGATTTTTGCCGCATCAGGCACTGGGATCTCAACCCGGAAATTCAAAGGGGGGGGGGGGGGAGGCTGCGGGAACTATGGGATAGCTACGGAATAGCTACCCACAGTGCAATGCTCCAGAAATCGACGCTAGCCTCGGACCGTGGACGCACACCACCGATTTAATGTGTTTAGTGTGGCCGCGCACACTCGATTTTATACAATCTGTTTTGTTAAACCGGTTTATGTAAATTCGGAATAATCCCGTAGTGTAGACGTACCCTCAGTTTGCTAAACTGGCTGCTGCTGCTTATACCTAAAGATGATCTGACAGAGTTAATTAATGTCTTAGCTCAGGTCTCCCTCCCTTTCAATGTTGCTTTCTCCTCTACACACATCTTTCTTCACTTCTGCCTTCTCTTTGCTTTAAAAGTTAAAAGTCATACAGTACTTATTATACAAATCTCCATCGCAGAAAAAGACAAAGCAACAATAAAAAAACAAAGGGAAAACCAGGTAAAAACTTTAGTTTAAATAAGTCCAGTAAATTAATTATGTTAACCACTCAGATATGGAACAGCCAGAAATACGCCTAACTTTTTTGAAAATATAGTTGACAAACAATAGAGATATTAACTCTTCTTCTAATTCTAGCCATTAATTAATATATGAAACATGGATATTTTTTTATTTCCATATATGGCATTTTTTAAATAAAAAGAATATGAAGTGATGGAAACTGCATTAAGTTAACGAAATTAATACAACAAAGTGGTCAGATAACTTAATATGAATTTTTATCAATTCTTATCAAAGGTTTTAAAGAAAAAGTTAATAACTCACTTATTTAAATATTTAACTCCTCTGTTTATCAGTCTGTTTTCTAAAACTCATTGCTTTAATAACTTAGCTCTTAATGCCTTATCTTGTATAGCTATAAATACTATTCTGGTGCTATTCATCTTTAATTGTAAGTTTGTCATGTATTTTGTTGTCTTGTGTCATATGGTGTGTGTGTCATGTGACTACTTTTTTCTTAAATTTTGTTGAAACAAAAGTCAATTTTATCCTTTTTAAAAAAAATATAAGTGGTAACACTATTTCAATGTTATGATTGAGGTGTATTCATAATATTATTAATAACCATTTTTTTCCAAAGGCCTACGTTATAAATATATGTACATATATTTTTGCCTCAACAAATAATGCAATTGCAAACAAAAATAATTCTCTTTTATTAATCAGAGATTTTTATTCAAGGGAAAAAATGTGAGGGCATCCTCAATATTAATGAAAAAAAGTAATATTAACAAAATGTCATAGAATCATAGAATCATAGAATCTCAGGGTTGGAAGGGACCTCAGGAGGTCATCTAGTCCAACACCCTGCTCAAAGCAGGACCAAACCCAACTAAATCATCCCATTCAGGGCTTTGCCGAGCCTGACATTAAAGATCTCTAAGGAAGGAGATTCCACCATCTCCCTAGGTAACGCATTCCAGTTCCTCACCACCCTACTAGTGAAAAAGTTTTTCCTAATGTCCAATCTAAACGTCCCCCTCTGCAACTTGAGACCATTACTCCTTGTTCTGTCATCTTCTACCACTGAGAACAGTCTAGATCCATCCTCCTTGGAACCCCCTTTCAGGTAGTTGAAAGCAGCTATCAAATCCCCCCTCATTCTTCTCTTCCCTGTTCCCTCAGCCTCTCCTCATAAGTCATGTGCTCCAGACCCCTAATCATTTTTGTTGTCCTCCACTGGACTCTCTCCAATTTATCCACATCCTTCTTGTAGTGTGGGGCCCAAAACTGGACACAGTACTCCAAATGAGGCCTCACCAGTGCTGAGTAGAGGGGAATGATCACATCCCTCGATCTGCTGGAAATGCCCCTACTTATACAACTCAAAATGCCATTAGCCTTCCTGGCAACAAGGGCACACTGCTGACTCATATTCAGCTTTTTGTCCACCGTAACCCCTAGGTCCTTTTCTGCAGAACTGCTGCCCAGCCATTCAGTCTGTAGTCTGTAGCAGTGCATGGGATTCTGCCATCCTAAGTGCAGGACTCTGCACTTGTCCTTGTTGAACCTCATCATATTTCTTTTGGCCCAATCCTCTAATTTGTCTAGGTCCCTCTGTATCCTATCCCTACCCTCCAGCATATCAACCACTCCTCCCAGTTTAGTGTCATCTGCAAACTTGCTGAGGGTGCAGTCCACACCATCCTCCAGATCGTTAATGAAGATATTGAACAAAACCGGCCCCAGCACCAGGGGCGGCTCTAGGCACCAGCGGGCCAAGCGCCCGCTTGGGGCGGCATCCTGGGGAGGGCGTCATTTGGCTCCGGTTGAGCTCCCGCCGGTATGCCTGCGGCAGGTCCACCGGAGCCCGGGATGAGCGGACCTGCCGCAGTCATGCCTGCGGCGGGTCCCGTCTTCCCGCGGCTCCGGTTGAGCTCCCGCAGGCATGACTGCAGCAGGTCCGCTCGTCCCGGGCTCCGGTGGACCTGCCGCAGGCATGCCGGCGGGAGCTCCACCGGAGCCAAATGCCGCCCTCCCCAGGATGCCGGAGCCGCGGGAAGAGGGGACCCGCCGCGGGACTGGGGAAGGGTGGCGCAGCGCTCCGCGCTGCTTGGGGCAGCCTACTTTGTAGAGCCGCCCCTGCCCAGCACCGACCCTTGGGGCAGCCCACTTGATACCGTCTGCCAACTAGACATGGAACCATTGATCACTACCCGTTGAGCCCGACCATCTAGCCAGTTTTCTATCCACCTTACCGTCCATTCATCCAGCCCATACTTCTTTAACTTGCTGGCAAGAATACTGTGGGAGACCGTATCAAAAGCTTTGCTAAAGTCCAGAAATAGCACATCCACTGCTTTCCCCTCATCCACAGAGCCGGTTATCTCATCATAGAAGGTAATTAGGTTAGTCAGGCATGACTTGCCTTTGGTGAATCCATGCTGACTGTTCCTGATCACTTTCCCCTCCTTTAAGTGGTTCAAAATTGATTCCTTGAGGACCTGCTCCATGATTTTTCCAGGGACTGAGGTGAGACTGACTGGCCTGTAGTTCCCTGAATCTTCCTTCTTCCCTTTTTTAAAGATGGGCACTACATTAGCTTTTTTCCAGTCATCTGGGACCTCCCCCGATCGCCATGATTTTTCAAAGATAATGGCCAATGGCTCTGCAATCTCATCGGCCAACTCCTTTAGCACCCTCGGATGCAGTGCATCCGGACCCATGGACTTGTGCTCATCCAGCTTTTCTAAATAGTCCCGAACTACTTCTTTCTCCACAGAGAGCTGGTCACCTCCTCCCCTTACCGTGCTGCAGAGTGCAGCTGTCTGGGAGCTGACCTTGTCTGTGAAGACAGAGGCAAAAAAAGCATTGAGTACACTAGCTTTCTCCATATCCTCTGTCACTAGGTTCCCTCCCTCATTCAGCGAGGGGCCCACACTTTCCTTGACTTTCTTCTTGTTGCTAACATACCTGAAGAAACCCTTCTTGTTACTCCTAACATCTCCGGCTAGCTGCAACTCCAAGTGTGATTTGGCCTTCCGAATTTCACTCCTGCATGCCTGAGCAATACTTTTATACTCCTCCCTGGTTATTTGTCCAATCTTCCACTTCTTGTAAGCGTTTTTTTTGTGTTTAAGTTGAGCAAGGATTTCACTGTTAAGGCAAGCTGGTCGCCTGCCATATTTACTTTTCTTCCTACACATCGAGATGATTTGTTCCTGCAACCTCAATAAGGATTCTTTAAAATACAGCCAGCTTTCCTCGACTCCTTTCCCCGTCATGTTATTGTCCCAGGGGACCTTGCCCATCAGTTCCCTGAGGGAATCGAAGTCTGCTTTTCTGAAGTCCAGAGTCTCTGTTCTACTGCTCTCCTTTCTTCCTTGTGTCAGGATCCTGAACTCGACCATCTCATGGTCACTGCCTCCCAGGTTCCCATCCACTATTGCTTCCTCTACTATTTCTTCCCTGTTTGTGAGCAGCAGGTCAAGAAGAGCTTTTCCCCTAGTTGGTTCCTCCAGCACTTGCACCAGGAAATTGTCCCCTATACTTTCCAGAAACTTCCGGGATTGTCTGTGCACTGCTGTATTGCTCTCCCAGCAGATATCGGGGTGATTAAAGTCACCCATGAGAACCAGGGCCTGTGATCTAGCAATTTCTGTTAGTTGCTGGAAGAAAGCCTCGTCCACCTCATCCCCCTGGTTTGGTGGTCTGTAGCAGACTCCCACCACGACATTACCCTTGTTGTTCATACTTCTAAATTTAATCCAGAGACTTTCAGGTTTTTCTGCAGTTTCATACTGGAGCTCTGAGCAGTCATACTGCTCTCTTACATACAACGCAACTCCCCCACCTTTTCTGCCCTGCCTGTCCTTCCTGAACAGTTTATATCCATCCATGACAGTACTCCAGTCATGTGAGTTATCCCACCAAGTCTCTGTTATTCCAATTACATCATAATTCCTTGACTGTGCCAGGACTTCTAGTCAATTTCTTGCTTGGTTTTTTGCACCTTTATAAAATATTAAAATATAGTAATAAGTATGTTATAGCAAAAATGTTAAAAATATAACAATATGTACTATGGTTATGTTGCAAAATGTTAATGTTAAACAATGTCAACAGGTTTCCACCTTTGTCTTCCAAACACAATCAAGTGTCATGAAAGTTTAATACCCTCAAAGAGTTTGCATAGACCTTATGTTAGGTTAAAGGGAAGTAGTAGTTGTTAACTATTTGGACGTTGGTACTTCCAAATGGTTAACAAATTAACTCTAAAAAGCTTGAGTAAAATTTTTATTATAACCTGTTGTGCTAAAACAGAGTGCTCAGCAGGGGAAAGCAATACATCTTGTCACAGATGATCGTGAGCATCTATTTTAGCAGTAAATCGCTATATTTAGTATAAAAAATAAGTAATCACATTTTAAGGAAGTAAAAATGAATGTCTATGCAAAAATTGCAAAAGCATCTGAAGCAGATATATATGTGCTTAAGAATTGGGAAAATCAGAACAAAAGCATAGCTTGTGTTGTAGAAGACTTGATCCCTATTACATTGTACAAAAAATAAGTTAACCTGAGTATTAAATTTGGGCTACTTGAAAACAAGAGGAATATAAAACAAACAAACAATTGTATTATGTTAACTAACTTCAACTGCATAGGGGGTGCTTCCCACAGACCAAAGACACCAAAATATATCAACACACAGTGAAGGAACCCCTGGGCATCAGGAAAATAAAAATGAAGTGATTTATATATATCAGACTGGTCATTGACACCTCAGTCTACCATATATGGACAACTGAGTATTCAGTCGTCTACAGAGACATTATAGAAACCATTCGCTGGGCCAGGTCTAACTGTTACTTAAACTGTAAATTATTGAGCAAAGTAAATTCATGGGCCTGTGGTTTTACATCTTTGTCATTGAAATATTAATGAATTTGGCTACTGTGTAAAAGCAACTTTCTTATTGCTGTACACATCTTTGATAGTTAATATCCTAGCATTTTATCAGGAATGTGCACAAGACTCAAGGGCTGGGCAAAAGACTATTCCGTAGTCTGGTATCTCTCAAAATAGGCGACTCCAAACTCTAGATGAAATTTTTGGTTATATTGCAAGATTATCTGAATCTGGAGACCTATTTGGAACAAAGTAATATGGAAAATATATCTATATAAATGTAACAAAACATTAAATATTTTGACCACCAGATGGTGGAAACTGTCTCTGAATCTGTAATTCATGGTATTAGGGGTCTGGCTACTGAAGAACTAGTACACCATTTATAAATTGCATGACATCGCTAAACCGTTTAACCAAATACAAGTCAAAATTAACAAACTAATTGCAGTAAACAATATGAACGCAAGGAAAATACAAACTGGTAAATAAATTCGTTGTACCACTTATGAAAGTTACACAATAACGATAATAACCAACTCAGAGAATATTTAAAAGAGAGAGGGAAAATTGCCTCACTTTATTATTAATAAACAGCTAACTGGCATCTCCTTCAGTGTATAACAAAAACAGTGGTGAAATGGCAATATATCAAATTCTATAGATGAATTCCCTGTTGGTACCAGTCATAAATGTTTGGGTCAGTAACATTGCACCCTAACTAAGGCACATGTTCTTCAAAGCAGTCTTGTTCCGTGACTGGTTATCAATATTGAATCTTGACATAGCAATAGCTGATAAATTTGTTACTGTCTATTCAGTAGGTCATCTGGAAGACAGCATCTAAAAAAAAACAACTGGATCTACATCAACTACTGGTGTATTATGGAGCAATGAAAACCAAAAGAGCATCACACAATGGCTTGTTATGCTAGAAATGTTGTTGACTCTGCAACTTATTGTGTGGCCACAATCCAATGGAATAGAGAAACTAGCCACTCCTGTCTCCTGCCCGACGAAACTTACCAGATGGTAACAACCAGCAGTAAGGGTAACTTATAACATGGATGGACAGTACTGTGTGGTAACTAATTACAACATATTTATAAATGAAGGCCTTGTGACGTTGCAGTCTATATGGTTTTATAAAAATATGCTAATGAGTGAATATAATGTAACTTGAATATGCTTCATGCAAAAGGTCTCTTGTAAGGTATCATTACAAAGCTTATAAGCTACTGAGTGTGATCATCTTATTTGTATAAATATACCACTCCTGTATCTGAAACTATAAATATGAAATATAACTCTGAGGGCCTATTGTAATTATGCAAAGTGTGGACCACTAATGGTGGTTTGGAATCTGGATGACTCCCATTAACCAGGAGAATTGTCTGCAGATGGCTGTGTTTTACCTGTAAGTCTTCCTGTATATGTGTGTGCTAGTAAGTGGGCAATGAAGTCTTGCAGTGACATGATCATGTCACCTGAACTGGAATCCATCTTTAACCTGGTGCTTTTCCATTGAGAAGGGGGGTGGAGGTGGGAACCCAGAGAGGGACAAAGGATTCCTGCCTTATGCAAAAGATATATAAAGGGGAGGAGACATCATGAAGAATCCCCTAGCAACCACCCGAGCTGAAACAAGAGCTGTACCAGGGGAAAGAATTCTGCCCAGGCCTGGAAGGTGTCCAGTCTGAGGAAAAAACTTGCTGAAGCATCTCTGGGGGTGAGATTATCTGTATTCAGTTTGATTAGACATAGATTTGTGCGTTTTATTTTATTTTTCTTGTTGACTTACTTTGTTCTGTCTATTACTACTTGGAACCACTTAAATCCTACTTTCTGTATTTAATAAAATCATTTTTTACTTATTAATTAACCCAGAGGATGTATTAATAGCTGGAGGGAGGCAAACAGCTGTGCATATCTCTCTATCAGTGTTATAGAGGGCGAACCATTGATAAGTTTACCCTGTGTAAGCTTTATATGGAGTAAAACAGATTTATTTGTGTTTAGACCCTATTGGGAGTTCGGCATCTGAGTGTTAAAGACAGGAACACCTCTGTGAGCTGTTTTCAGGTAAACCTGCAGCTTTGGGACAAGTAATACAGACCCTGGGTCTTTGTTGGAGCAGACGGGCGTGTCTGGCTAAGCAAGACAGGGTGCTGGGGCCTCGAGCTGACAGGGAAAGCAGGAGCAGAGGCTCAAGGGGTAGTGATCAATGGCTCCATGTCTAGTTGGCAGCTGGTTTCAAGTGGAGTGCCCCAAGGGTCGGTTCTGGAGCCGGTTTTGTTCAATATCTTCATTAATGATCTGGAGGATGGCGTGGACTGCACTGTCAGCAAGTTTGCACATTACACTAAACTGGCAGGAGTGGTAGATACGCTGGAGGGTAGGGATAGGATACAGAGGGACCTAGACAAATTAGAGGATTGGGCCAAAAGAAATATGATGAGGTTCAACATGGACAAGTGCAGAGTCCTGCACTTAGGACGGAAGAATCCCATTCACTGTTACAGACTAGGGACCGAATGGCTAGGAAGCAGTTCTGCAGAAAAGGACCTAGGGGTTACAGCGGACGAGAAGCTGGATATGACTCAACAGTATGCCCATGTTGCCAGGAAGGCCAATGGCATTTTGGGCTGTATAAGTCGGGGCATTGCCAGCAAATCGAGGGATGTGATCATTCCCCTCTACTCAGCACTGGTGAGGCCTCATCTGCAGTACAGTGTCCAGTTTTGGGCCCCACACTACAAGAATGATGTGGAAAAATTGGAAAGAGTCCAGCAGAGGGCAACAAAAATGATTAGGTGGCTGGAGCACATGACTTATGAGGAGAGGCTGAGGGAACTGGGATTGTTTAGTCTGCAGCAGAGAAGAATGAGGTGGGATTTGATAGCTGCTTTCAACTACTTGAAATGGGGTTCCAAAGAGGATGGATCTAGACTGTTCTCAGTGGTAGAAGATGACAGAACAAGGAGAAATGATCTCAAGTAGCAGTGGGGGAGGTTTAGGTTGGATACTAGGAAAAACTTTTTCACTAGGAGGGTGGTGAAGCACTGGAATGGGTTACCTAGGGAGGCGGTGGAATCTCCTTTCTTAGAGATTTTTAAGGTCAGGCTTGACAAAGCCCTGACTGGGATGATTTAGTTGGGGATTGGTCCTGCTTTGAGCAGGGGGTAGGACTAGATGACCTCCTGAGGTCCCTTCCAACCCTGATATTCTATGATTCTAGTCTTGGCACATCAGGTGGCAGCTCCCAAGGAGGGTTCTGTGATCTAACCCATCACAGGCCTCATTTGTGATGTCACTACTCCAAATTTCTGTTTTACTCCTCATATACATATCACTGTGGGACACACTAATAATGCCTATCCCACTATTTCAGAACAACTCTAACACTACACCTCTCAACTACAGTCCCAGATCTAACATTGCCAGGCCCAGTATATGGGACTAAAACTACTGGTGGAAGGAAACTGTCCACAGACCAAAGCACAGATGGCGCATGAATGTGTGGATAACACAAGGTGGCCATACAACAGTGGTTAGCCCACTGGGTCATGTTCAGTCCATGCATGATGCTGTTCCATAAAACAGACAAAAAGCAGTGGAATGTAATGGAGAGAGAGCCTGGAGCATGAGGGCTGGTGCAAGATCTGAGGCTTGAACCACAGTCAGCAACCCCAGGCCATGCTATGAGCAAACACCAGGCCCTGTCACAGAGCAAATGCTTCCTTACAAGTTCACTGTCTGTTATATGAACTTGGAAAAAATACTATTAGCATTGCTAAAACACAGGTGCACCCAAGAAGTACTAGTCATTGGATATTAACATAAATATGTGTCAGGAAGCTAGCAGAAATACTAGCTTCCTAGCCCCCAACCTAGGACAAGATAAGATGGTTTGACAGAATAATGAATAGGGGTGTTTTGTCCGAGACATCAGGAACAAGGTACAAGGGAAGGGAACAAACAGATGTCATGAGGCATGTAATTTTTTTGTTCCACCCCATAAATATCGAGGTACATCCCTCGATTTTTTGTACTGGCTTAGGAAATAACTTTACACTGAAAGCTGGTACATCCTCCAGCATACATGCAGTATGCCCATGTGGTGTATGGAACACTGATAAAGTGCTTTTTAGATAAACCTACCTGAGCCTTTTTGCCATCAAAACAAGCCTGTGGTCTTTCTGGGTAGTACCGTTAAGGTTTGCTGAACCAACTGTCTGTGCAGGACTGGGACAGCATATAGACGAACACACATGCACACCAACTGACAACACAATTCAGATTGTGAACTGAGTGTAAAAGATGCAATGATGCTAGCGATGTATGTGGACAGCCTGAAATTAGATTTGATGGAGGCAAACTGTCCCCATTCACTTCAGTATGTTGTTATCTCTGAAACCTAGTGACAGTTATTTAAATGTCATCATTGTTAACCATCTCCCTGCTGGTCAAAGCAAACAAGAAAGAAATGGGCTCATCTTGATCGTAGTCTGTAAATACCTACACATGGAGAAGATATTTGTATGGGGGACCTTTCGCCTACCAGATAAAGGGACAACAAGATCCAGTGACTAGAAATTGAAGTTAGAAAAATTCTACCTGAAAATAAAGTGCAATTTTTTAAAAAATGAGAGTAATTAACCATTGGAACAACTTCCCTGAGGATATGGTAAATTCTCCATCATCCAGAGCCTTTAAAGCAGGGTTGGACTTCTTTCAGAAAGATAAGCTCTAGTTCAACTACAAGTTCTTGGACTCAGTGCAGGAATTAGTGGGTGAAATTCTAGGGCCTATGTAAGGCAGGAGTTAAGACTAGATGATCATAACGGCCTTTGGGCCTTAAAATATGTCAATCTATAAATATCAAGGAACTAAAGAACTTGATTAGCTAGAGGCTTTACATATCTGTGTATGTACAGCACCTAGCACAATGAGGTCCTGGCACATGAGTGGGGCACCCAGGTAATACACCTAGCAAATAATGTACAGTATGACCTCACGGACACCAGCTGTCTGCCAGGGTGCTGAGAGGAACCAGACACCACACAGGGGCCAGCACTTCTGGTTTAACTGTGAGTGCAGCTACTGGCTTGACCTTAGAGTGAACCGGAGAAGTGGATGGAAGCAGATCCCATAGCAGACAGGGCTGCTGAGGCAGACTCTGGGCATGGGGCTTTTACCTCTGACAGCTGAATGCCCAGCACCAAGCTCGTTTGAGAGGATCCTCCAGGCCCATCAACCAGGCAAGGGGCTTAAAGCAGCTGAGGGACCAATGTCCAAATGTGTCCTGAAGCCCGATGGAAACCAGATGAGAGGGCTGAGACATGGGAGATCTCACAAGCAAAAGCAGTTAAAGCCACTGGAACGGCAAGAGACTATAAAACAGCTCACTCATTTCACTGCCAGATGTCATGGTTCAGCCTGGAACTCAAGGAGCCGGAGGCAGGTGCTCAGAGCAAGGGACCGAGTGCAGGGCAGCCTGCACGCCTAGGCAAGCAAATAGGCTGTGGCAGTGATAAGCTGCCAAAATATTAATAACAGGTTCCCTCCTTCTCACCCCACAAGGAGGTCGTGCCCCATCCAACTCCCCATGTTCCTTGATGCCCCCCCAGGACCCCAACCCATCCACCCCCCTTCCCTGTCCCCTGACTGCCCTCTGCTGCCCCATCCAATCCCTCCTCTCATTCCTGATGGCTCCCTGGGACCCCTGCCCCATCCAACCACCCCTTCTCTCTGTCCCTGACTGCCCCCCACTGCCTCATCCAACACCTACTCCTTCCTGACTGCCCCCCCAGGACCCTTGCCCCCATTCAATCGCCCTGTTCCCTGCCCTCTGATCACCCCAACCCCTATCCACCCCCCCACAACCCACCAAACTCCCCTGCCCTCTTCCAACACCCCCTCCCTGCTGCCCGCCCCCTTACTGCACTGCCTGGGGCTGGGGCTGGGGCCGGGGCTGGGTCCGCTTGGCCGGGACTGGCGCCATGGGGCCCAAGCCGAGCCGGGTCCACTCAGCTGGGACTGCACCAGCGCCGCGGGGCCCGACTCCCTGGACCAGGCTGGAGATGCTCAGCCGGGACCGGAACCGGCGCCACGGGGCCCAACTCCCCGGGCCAGGCGGGGCCGGGCTGGAGCCGCTTGGCTGGGACCGGTACCTGCACCATGGGGCCAACTCCCCGGGCCGGGCCAGGTCAGAGTCGCTCAGCCGGGACCGGGACCAACTCCACGGGGCCCAACTTCCCAGGCCAGTGGTGAGCTGGAGCCTGTTCGCACCGGTTCGCAGGAACCAGTTGTTAAATTTAAAAGCTCTTTTAGAACCGGTTGTCCTGGAACAACCAGTTCTAAAAGGGTTTCTAAATTTAACCGGATCCTGCGAACCGGTGCGAACCGGCTCCAGCTCACCACTGGTCCTACATCCTGTTGCAACTGTTTGCATTCATGGCATTTGGCAACAGCCGGCAATAATGGGCATGAGATACTACAATGGGCATTGTGACAGTGGCTTGTTGTCCAAAGGTGACTCCTTGTCCTGCTAAGGAGATGGTGCAGATTGAATATGGACATGGAATAGTTTAATAGCTGTGGATGGTTTAATAGTTGATGCAGGGTTTAATAGCTGTAGATTCTGTCTGGCCTAACCAGTGACTCTGGCGCAAGGCCACAAGCTGAGAATGGTGGGACCACATCATCATGCAGATTCGAGTTGCTCAACAGGGACCAAGACTTCCACATGAGGAAGGACACTTCCATTCACCTGTGTGAGGAGCTCCTCCAACCTTCCAGCACTGGGACACACAGGTGAGGGAGGTCATACCAGTGCAGAAGCAGTTGCTGTTGCCATCTGGAAACTGGTTTCTCCAAACAGCTGCAGGTCCATGGCTAATCAGTTTAGTGTTACCAAGTCAGCTGTTGGTACTGTGATGATTGATGTTTGCAAGGCAATTATTGGTGTGGCTCACCCATGGGTGGTGAAGTTTGTTAATGTCCCCCAAATAATAGTTGTATTTGAGCACATAGGCTTCTTTAATTATTATGTTGAGCTCATCAAACATTGTCTCCCCTGTCCATCTCCCATCCCCACCAGCCCAAGGTGCACATGAACATGTAATCCAAAAAGGTCACTATTAGCTCAGTTTTCAGGGATTGGCTGATCATAGACAGAGGTTCATGGGCACCAATGTGGGATGCACTGGCAGAGTACATAGTGCCAGGGTACTCTGGAGATCCAGTGTTTTCCAGTTTGGACAAAATGGGATTTTTATTCCCACCCAATGATATGGATGTCAAAGAGGTGGCTGCGTCGTTGTTATTTTGGCTACTCCACTCTATCCCCTACTACCCTGGTTCACAAAGTCCTAACCTGATTAAATTAACAGATTCTCTATCAGTTTGAGAATATTTACGTTCTACAGAGGTGAGAGATCTAGAAGCGGAGGCAATGGGCCTTTCATTCTGGTCTTCTAGCACATGTGAAATCACTGTTCCCATCCATATGTGAAAGCGTCATAAGATGAGTTTATAGGCAAAGATGCACTGTTGGGTATAAGGACCCTTTCAGATGATACAAACTTCTTGGTCCCATCCCACACAGTGTGTGGGCCAACACCATTCCTGTCCAACAGTTCACGTGGAGGATGTAACTGTGTTAGGTAAGAACCTATGGTAATTGTGACAGGCAGACAATTTCCTGTAACACCCGGAATGAACTTTACTTAATTAATGTCATCGTTATTGAATTAAGATTTAAATCTCTGCAGTTCATTGCAGTAACTATGCAAATGTTTTTGCACTAGTCTGGGATTCTGTGGAACTTCAAAGGACTTTTTGGAACAGTGTGTGTGAAGTAGATTTCTTAGGAAGTCCCTTGGGGTTCTGGAAATACAAATTTTCCCTTCTGATTCCAGCTTTGAAGCCACCTTTCTGGGGATGTGTGCATAAACTAGTTCAAACTGGATTATACAGATACCTAGAGAAAAAGGAAGGATTTTTGGATAAATAACCTGTTTAGATTGATTCAGGGCTTTCATCTTGATCCTGCATATGGACAGGACCTCTGATCCACTGATGGCACCAGTCCTTAAGGAAGGATTGGAAGGACTTGGCTTAATGTAGCCACATAAGATTGAACACTTATTCTGGGCTGAAGCTGTAACTTATGTATGACCACAAAGGAATCCTCTTGGATGGGGGTTTGAAGGACAGCTTCTGCCAGATTCCATGTTGGAGTTGGGGGTGATTATAAATAAACAAGTTTATTCCAAATAAATGAGTTTTCTAAATATACACAAACACGCATGGCCCATATTGCTGCACCGACTGGTTTCCGGCAGCTTCCAATTCATAGCCGATGGTGAACATGAGCAGTGGACTCATAGATGATTTAAAGGGATATTACTCTATTTCTATAAACTACACGACTGATAAATAAAAATACTTAGTTTATAAAAGGCTTTTGGTCAGTTTTATTGGTAACAGTTTCCTGGAAGGAGGACAAAGCAGGTGCTGAGTCTGAGATGGGACTGAAGGGTGGTAAGTGGAAGATATGATCAGGTTACTATAGTCAGATCCCTGTCTAAGATTGAAGACTCATGAGATGCCACCCTGAGACAGGGAAAGTCAAGAGTCCTCAGGGTGGGAGCTCTCAGGGGGACTGGAAAGTGTCCGAGGTGGAGCTGTCTTGTAACTGTGACAGTAAATCTTGCATGGCTGTGTAGTGGGATGGGGGGTATTTTATATTCCCTTTCCTCCCTGTTTAGCTATACAGTCCAGTCACAAGCCCTTAATTTGTCATACATTGGTGATGTGTCTCTGAGACAAAAATGAATGTATGAGACAGGATGGGGTTTTCTCATTAATATCCACCCAGCACCTCTCACTGTGACAGTTTTTGTCAGATTTTCTAAGGAGTTCTTCCTGCTGAGTAACTGGCAGCTGAGCTCTTGAAAAATCTTGATATCTTGAAAACCTAATTTTTGCTGCTGATTTCTCTGCAACACAATTGTCCTTTCCTGAACAGCCTAAGCAAATAACAGTATTTGTCAGAAGGAACAAACAAAATCATTCATTGTTCAAAGCATGTAATTAAGATGGCAGCTCACAAAGTACAGAGTAAAAACTACAATTCAAATGTTATTGGGGAGAAACTTTATGTCATAGGGTCATAGCCATAAAATAAGTAATGGTGCTTTTTCTGGAGATGGCATCACAGATAATACAGAGGCAAAATGTAATTCAAATTCATTGGTGAGAAATTTGATTTCAAAGATAGAGTGGGATAAATGAGTCATAGTGGCACTTTAAGCTCATTCATCTTCTCTTATAGAACAAATTCTCATTGTTGTTTCTTTGTGTGAATTTTTAAAGAATGGATAAACCTCTCCTGAGAATGAACAATTATTAAATGTGAACAACACAGACATGTCAGTTACATTGAAAAAGGTCACCTGCCTCTCTTGGTAACTAAGATAAACTCCAATTTTCTTGGGCTTTCTCTGCACCATGACCCGGGTCCATGGATCAGTTTTTGCCCAATAATCTCTCCCACTCAGACCCAGAGCCCAGAATCCCTCTTTAGGGGACAGGGAAAGTTTTCCTTTTTTCTGTATGGATTTTCGGGCCACTCCCAGGTCCCAGTCAGTGCTGCTCACAACCTCCACCTCCCAGTAGTGCTTTCCAGAGGAGAATCCTTCAGAGCCCAACACACAGACAGTTGAATCGAACCTCTCTGGAGTTGGTGGAACTTTCTGAGGTTCAGATTTATGAGTAAATTTCTTAACCTCGGAAATGGAGAGGTTGGGGTGGGCTGTGGCTGGATTAAGAGTGATGTCATCTGCAAAGAGAGAATTTAAGAAACCCTTGTCTAATTTCAGTATAAACTGAACATGGGAGATATGGCTGTGGGCCAATTCCTGCTGTCCTTACTCAGCTAAAATGCCTACTGATAATGGGTTTTGTTCTATTCTGACAATTTGTTTACACTGAAATATTTCAGAGATGTGATATTTGATTGAACTTTACACAGAAATGGGAGAGATCCTGAAATGTTTATCTTATTGATACTCAGATATGTTGTGTGAGATTCTGATATAAGTTACAATGGTTGAAAGAACAGAACGAGTAAGGCCTGAGAGGAAATGGAGTAAAGCCCCAGTTGTTATCTCCTTGATAGCAATATGTTCTGTTTCTAGTTTTTTTCTGTGTGTGTTTTTTGTTTGTTTTTATTTTTTGATTTTTTTTTAACTAGGAAGATGATTTCTGATTACCAGGAGAAATGTGTATTCTATTACCTGCATACTTTTGAGTCCTTCTCCAATCTGAAATGAAAGTGAGAAACAACAGACATTGAATTCAAAGAGGCATCTACTGAAAATTTTCCTCGTTTTGGCAGCAGAAATGTCCCAGGTTGAGGATAACTGATGATGAAAGTGGGTGAGGTAATATCTTTTACTGGACCAATTTCACCCACCTTGACTCTCTAATATCCTGGGACCGACATGGCTACAACTGCACTGCAGATACTGAGATCGTCGGACACAACACAGAGTGATGTACTTGTGCAGAAAAGAGAAAATAAAGCACATTTATGGTACACACACACTGTGGTTATTGTACAATTTTGGGCCTCATATGTGGCTTTCATGGAGTCACCAGCTCCATTCCATCCTTCACTGATACCTCAGTCTCAAGCAGAGGCAGCAGACCACAAGAAAATATATGTGGTGATTCTGGGAATGTGGGGAGCTGCATTATTTCTGCCTGGAGCTGCTGTCTTCCCTGCTATGAGAGAGATGAAAATGTGCTACTGAAGCAAGGGAGATAGGAGACGAATACAAGAGGAAAGCCCAGCTCCTTCCAAATAAACTAAAGGGGAGGGTGTTTAAGGGTGGTGAGTGAGGAGAGTGGATGAGCTAGAAAAATGTTATTACACAAAGGTAACCAAGGTAATCAGATGTTTGTGTGATAATGTTGTACCTGTACTGGCGACACCTTTCAAAGTTAAATTAACTCAAATGTGCCAGCTCTGTGGGATTTCAGATGGCCTCCAATTTGCCAGGTCTATGGGATTTCCCCATAATCCATAGGTTTCAGATGTTTCTATATGGTAACCCCACTCTGATTGGCTACCTGCCCAACTCCTTTCGCTTACAGCCAATCAGAGCTGCTGCACATAGTGAGAGACAGCCTCTTTCCTCAGCAAATTAAGAAGGTTTCTCCCTTCCCATCTCCCTGAACCAAAAAGGTGGGAGAACTCCTGAAGTCCTCAGCCCTTTCAACACTGTGCCTGCTAGGAAGGTGTCAATCCATGTTGTGTCTGCTACTTCTCTCCCCTCTCTAGCACCACCAAGAACCTTAGGCCAGGAGTGGAAGTGAAGAGATTCCCTCTCTACCAGCCCCCAAAGCCATGGAGGTGCATCCCTGAGGCATGGCCAGGGTGACAGGCATTAGAGGGGCTCCCGCACCCTTCAAGCTTTGCAGGTGTGTGTGTGTCTTGCCCTCCCCAGACCTCAATGGGGGCAGGAGAGTGGTGGCGGGAAGAATCAATTGACATACCAAAAAATCAGCAAGGGTAATAGAATATTTCATATTTTGAGTGTGGGACTCCCACACACGGTCACTATCTCACAGGACATGATCCTACTGCAATTATTGACATCACTGACAAAATCCAAATCAGATAATAAGAGACACGTTGTCAGGGCCTAACTCTCTCTATATTCACAGACATGTAAGAAATTATTTGGGGTGAAATTCATCCCTGCACAGAGAGCAAGTGCTAGGACTCTGCAGCACAAGGTACACACCTATGCCCTATTTTGAAGGAATGTGTGGGATATAAGTGACACATAGCCCATTGCATAGGAGAGACTTTCACCCAATGGGAGCAGGAATTGATCTGTAGCATTCATCTGTCCACCCTAGCAAATTTATTAAAAATAATATTCTAACAACAACAAAGATCATTCAGTTCCCTTATTTCTAAATGAGAGAACTTAATTTCTATTTGCATCACATTTCCACCATGGAATTGCGTTAACTTTTACATTCAAAGAATCAACAGTCACTTACTCAGTTCTACTCGGAGTTTATCTGCAAGGAAAAAAAAAATTTAATTAACAAACATTGTGAATTTAGATTGGGTTAACTAGCAGATAATACGCCTTCCCGAAAAAGTTTCTTATCTGCTACCTCACACCAATTGTATTGCAAGACTCATCCCCCTACTATAAAACTCCTCAGTAATTCCCATCTGTGCAATAAAGGAAATTCTGCATATGGTCACAGCTTTAGAAATGCTGCACACTGCCTCTTTTTGGAGTCCAAACACAAGAGATGACATTGGCAGATATTTTGGTAAATGTATATATAAAAGAGAGGTGGAAGGGAGATTACTAAAAGATATAGCTGGGGATGGGTCCTGCTTTGAGCAGGGGGTTGGACTTTATACCTCCTGAGGTACCTTCCAACCCTGATATTCTATGATTCTATTTTGAAAGGATGTATAGGCTATAAGTGACAGAGCCCTCTGCATAGGAGAGATTTTCACCCAATGGAACAGGAATTGATCTGTATCAATCATCTGTCCATCCTAGCAAATTTTATTAAAATAATATTCTAACAACAAACATCTTTCAGATCCCTTATTTCTAACTGTGAGAACTTCATTTCTATTTGCATCACTTTTCCACCATGGAATTGAATTAATTTTACATTTGAGAATCAACACACACTTACCCAGTTCTACTTGGAGTTCATCTGCAATGAAAAAAATATTGTTTTAATTCACACATCTTGTGAATTAAAGTTGGGTAAACTAGCAGATATTACATCTCTCCCCAAAAGCTTCTTATCTGATACCTCACACCAAGTATATTGGAAGAGTTCAAACAAGATTCATCACCCTACTGTAAAACAGCTCAATAAATCCTGTCTGTACAATAAGGAAAATTCTGAATATTGTCACTGCTTTAGAGATGCTACACACTACTTCTTTCTGGAGTCCAAACAGAAGACATGAGATTAATTAAAAGATTACTAGCAAAAAAATATTTTTTCTCCCAAACTTCTAACAGTGAGCCCTGCACAGCTCTTTATAGATGTTTTACTAGTATAGTCAGTGTAAGAGAAATATAATGAAGAAGAATTACTTCAAAGTTACTCTTTTCTGCTTTGATAGTCATCTCTTCTTGCAGTCATTGGTGTGTGTGTGCGTAATGGCTTAACAAATACTCACAGATATTACATTTAAAACTTCAATGTGAAACACCACACTTATTACACTTGCACAAACTCCCAACTGCTACCCCCATAGTCAGAATCCAACCACACTCATTTGCCAGCCATGATAGGCCTCTGAATCAACCTCACCCCATGAAGAGGAAATTCCAAACCTTCTTTCAGCATGGAAACTCTACACACAACTTATCTTCTCATGGAAACTCATCTCACAACCCATCACTCCCATCTGCTAGTCTCTCTTCATCAACACACTGACAATCATCAATCGCTCTTGTATTCACCGTTCTTGTCCCCCAAAACATTTCCCACCAATATTACACAGACATCCCACAAGAAACAGAAGTCAATAGAAATTAACCTTTTTCTTCCTGGACTCTTCCTGAAAAAGAAAAATAATAAAACTATGTGCTTAACTCGGTACTTCCAGTTTAGTCTGCATAGCATACTGAACTAATGGAATAACCAAAACCAAGCCAAAGGTTTGGTAATTTATAAAATATTGTAAGTACAGAAATAGTAAAATGCAAGAATCAAAGCCAATGCTACTTGTATACCATGGTTGTTTCCTAGATTCCAATGGCAGAAGAGACCATTGTGATTATATATCCTGAATCCTCAGATAAGATAGGCCACAGAACTTCCCCAAACTAATTCTTAGAGACCTTTGGTAAATTTTTCCAATGGTTAATTAACCTCAACATTAATATTTTACTTCTTTTTTCCAGTCTGAATTTGTCTAGCTTCAGCTTGTAACCCTAGGTCATGTTATAACTTCCTCTGCTAGAATGAAGAATCCATTAACAGAGAAAGGCATAACATGATCTAATGAAAGTTGAAATTAGACAATGTCAGAGTGGAAATTAGAGCTGATTGGGAATGTTTTCAAAGAAATGGTCTTTAATTGAAAAATGCTGATTCTTCAAAACAGAAACTGTTTGAGAAATAGTGTTCTGTTCACAGAAGCAACAAATCAAAAAGCATTTAATAAAAAAAGGTCTGAGTTTTAAGAACATGCCATCTCAAACATTGTATGTAATGAGAAGTTTTGAATTTGAATTTTTACCTCATGAGATTTTTTTGTTTAGAAATTTAGGTAAACCAAATTTTAAAAAAGGAGAAAAAACATTCAAAATCTAAACAAAACATTTCAAAATAATATGTTTTAATTGACAAACTCAACTGTGTTGGGATACACTGTTGTGAAACATTTCAAGAATTCAACTATTCATCGTGCCTCAGGATAGGAAAATGATTTGAAATGTTGAAAATTCTAAAGGGACAGGAAAACCAACCCAGGCCTACTACTAATAATAGAATTGTTATAAAAGAGGATATTTTCATAAAAAGAGAAAGGAGTCCCGTGGCACCTTAGAGACTAACAAATGTATTTGAGCATAAGCTTCCTTGGACTAGAAGTGGGTTCTATGATATGATACATTTGAGAACATTTGTCCTAGCTCTTGTAAGGTGAGGACAGAGCGATTCAGGGGGAAAGGTAAAGAAGTTCTCCCCACCCTCTAACACAGTCTGTCACCTTTTCATCTTTTGCTAGAGGGAGGAGTGTCTGTTTTTACACGTTCTGATGATGCACATAAGGAATGTGCTGATGCCTTCAGTCCTTTCCTCTCAGTGCTATGCTAGGAAGGAGCCAATCCATGTTGGCGCTGCTACTCAACTCCCCTCTCTTGCTCCACCAAGTCTCATAGACACAGAAGGGGGGAGGGATAGCTCAGTGGTTTGAGCATTGGCTTGCTAAACCCAGGATTGTCAGTTTAATCCTTGAGGGGGCCACTTAGGGATCTGGGGCAAAAATTGGTCCTGCTAGTGAAGGCAGGGGGCTGGACTTGATGACTTTTCAAGGTCCCTTCCAGTTCTAGGAAATTGGTATATCTCCATTTATTATTTATAGGAATTGTAATGGAAAAACTTCTCACCACCAGCCCCAAGAAACATGAAGGATAGAAGAAGAAATTCCTGCCTGCACCTCTCAGGGGAACACCCTGGCCAGGGTGACAGGGCTTGAAGGAGCTACAACTCCCCTGAAGCCTGATAGAAGTGTGTGTCTTTAACTCCCCAGACCTCAAAGAGGTCTATTTTGAAGGGATGTGTGGGATATCAGTGACACATGGCCCACTGCCTAGGATAGACTTTCACCCAATGGAGCAGGAATTGATCTGTATCATTCATCTGTCCATCCTAGCAAACTGTAACAACAACAAACATCCTTCCATTCCCTTATTTCTAATGGTGAGAACTTCATTTCTATTTGCATCACTTTTCCACCATGGAATTGAATTAACTTTTACATTAAAAAATCAACACACACTTACCCTGTTTTGATTGGAGTTCATCTGCAAGGAAAAAAAATATTCTTTTAATTCACACATCTTGTAAATTTCAGTTGGGTTAGCTAGCAGACATTACGCTTCTCCCAAAAGGCTTTGAATTTGATACCTCACTGCAATAGTCAAAACCAGTCTCATCTCCCTACTGTAAGACACCTCAATAAATCCTGTTCATGCAATAAAGGAAATGCTCATTATTGTCACTGCTCTAGAGATGCTGCACACTGCCTCTTTCTGGAGTACAAACTCAAGACATGAGATGAATTAAAAGATTATTAGGAAAAAATATTTGTGCTCCCATACTTCTAATAGTGAGCCCTGCACAGCTCTTTACAGATATCAGTTTAAGAGAACTATAATGAAGAAGAATTAATTCAAAGTTACTCTTTTCTCCTTTGATAGTCATCTCTTTTTGCAGTCATTGGTGTGTGTGTGCGTAGTGGGTTAACAAATACACACAAATATTATATTTAAACCACTTCCAAATGTTTCAATGTGAAACACCCCACATATTTCACTCTCACACACTCACAACTGTTCCCTCACAACCAGAGTCATCTGCCAGCCATGACAGGACTCTGAATCAACCTCACCCCATGAAGAGAAAATTCCAAACCTTCTCTCAGCATGGACACTCTATGATGCACATAAGGAATGTGCTGATGCCCTAAGTCCTTTCCAGTCAGTGCTATGCTAGGAAGGAGCCAATCCATGTTGGCTCTGCTACTCAATTCCCCTCTCTTGCTCCACCAACACTCATAGACCAGGAATTGAAGTGGAAAGATTTCTCAACACTAGCCCCAGAAACATGAAGGAGAGAAGAAGAAATTCCTGCCTGCACCTCTCAGGGGAACACCCTGGCCAGGGAAACCGAGCTTGGAGGAGCTCCAACACCCCTGAAGCCTGATAGAACTCTGTGTCTTTAACTCTCCAGACCTCAAAGAGGTCTATTTTGAAGGGATGTGTGGGATATCGGTGACACATGGCCCACTGCCTAGGATAGACTTTCACCCAATGGAGCAGGAATTGATCTGTACCACTCATCTGTCCATCCTAGCAAATTGAATCAAAATAATATTCTAACAACAACAAACATCCTTCCGTTCCCTCATTTCTAACTGTGAGAACTTCATTTCTATTTCCATCACTTTTCCACCATGGAATTGCATAAACTTTTACATTCAAAAATCAACACACACTTACCCAGTTTTGCTTGGAGTTCATCTGCAAGGAAAAAAATATTATTTTAATTCACACATCTTGTAAATTTCAGTTGGGTTAACTAGCAGATATTATGTCTCTCCCAAAACGCTTTGAATTCGATACCTCACTCCAATTATTCTGCAATAGTCCAAACCAGCCTCATCTCCCTACTGTAAAACACCTCAATAAATCCTGTTTATGCAATAAAGAAAATGCTCAATATTGTCACTGCTCTAGAGATGCTGCACACTGCCTCTTTCTGGAGTACAAACTCAAGACATGAGATGAATTAAAAGATTATTAGGAAAAAAATATTTGTGCTCCCATACTTCTAATAGTGAGCCCTGCACAGCTCTTTACAGATGTTTTAATAGTATATTCAGTGTAAGAGAACTATAATGAAGAAGAATTACTTCAAAGTTACTTTTTTCTCCTTTGATAGTCATCTTTTTTGGCAGTCATTGGTGTGTTTGTGTAGTGGGTTAAAAAATACTCACAAATATTATATTTAAACCACTTCCAAAGACTTCAATGTGAAACACCCCACTTATTCCACTCTCACACACTCCCAACTGTTTCCCCATGCTCAGTGTCCAAACACACTCATCTGCCAGCGACGACAGGACTCTGAATCAACCTCATGCAATGAAGACAAAATCTCAAACCTTCTCTCAGCATGGAAAATCTACAGACAACTTATCTTCTCATGATCTCACAACCCATCGCTCCCATCTGCTAGTCTCTTTTCATCCACACACTGTGTTTAACTGTGTACTTCCAGTTTAATCTCCATTACATATAGAAATAATGTAATAACCAAAACCAAGACAAAGTTTGATAATTTATAAAATATTGTAAGTACAGAAATAGTAAAATGCAAGAATCAAGGCCAATGGTACTTGTATACCATGGTGGAGTCGTAGATTCCAATACCAGAAGAGACTATTGTGATTATATATCCTGAATCCTGGGTAAGATAGGCCACAGAACTTCCCCAAAGTAATTCTTAGAGAACCTTGGTAAATTTTTCCAATGCTTAATTACCCTCGACATTAATATTTTACTTCTTATTTCCAGTCTGAATTTGTCTCGCTTCAGCTTGTAACCATAAGTCCTTTTATACCTTCCCCTGCTAGATTGAGGAGTCCATTAGTAGAGAAAGGCACAACATGATCCAATGGAAGATGAAATTAGACAGTGTCAGACTGGAAATTAGAGCTGATTGGGAATGTTTTCTAAGGAATGGTCTTTAGTTGAAAAATGCTCATTCTTCAAAAGTGAGACTTTGAGAAATAGTGTTTTGTTCAATGATGTAATGAGAAGTTTTGAATTTGAATTTACACATCAAGAGATTTTTTTGTTTAGAAATTTACTAAGTATACTTATAATCCAAATTTAAATAAGGGAAAAATCTTCAAAATCTAAACAAGGCATTTCAATATAATATGTTTCAATTGATGTACTGAACTGGGTTGCGATAGGAAGCTTTTGGTTTGTGAAACATTTCAATATTTCAACTGTTCTTCGTGCTTCAGGATAGTAAAATGTTTAGAAATATTGAAAATTCTAATGGGACAGGAAAACCAACCCAGGCCTACTACTACTAACAGAATTTTTTAAAAAGAGGATACTTTGATAAAGAGCTGTTTGGCATATGATAAGCTTTGAGAACATTTGTCCTAGCTCTTGTAAGGTGAGGATGGAGGGATTCAGGTGAAAAGGTAAAGATTTTCTCCCCACCCTTTCTCCCTTTCTCCCACAAGGCTTTGAATTTGATACCTCACTCCAATTATGCTGTAATAGTCCAAAAAAGCCTTATCTCCCTCTGTAAAACACCTCAATAAATCCTGTTCATGCAATAAAGGAAATGCTCAATATTGCACACTGCCTCTTTCTGGAGTCCAAACACAAGACATGAGATGAATTAAAAGATATTTTACTTCTTATTTCCAGTTTGGATTTGTCTCACTTTAGGTTGTTACCCTAGATCATTTCATACCTTCCTCTGCAAGATTGAAGAGCCCATTAGCAGAGAAAGACATAACATGATCCAATGCAATTTGAAATTAGACAATGTCAGAGTGGAAATTAGAACTGATTGGGAATATTATATAAGGAATGGTGTTTAGTTGAAAAATGCTCATTCTTCAAAACTGAAACTGTGTTAGAAATAGTGAGAGCGCATTTAATCCCAGATGTCTTCAGCCTTCCCCATTTTCTGCCTGCACTACCTATTGTTTACCCTGTGTTACTCTGTATTTATTTAATGCTCCCAGGATCCCAGGCATGTTCAGAGGCCATTGTCTCTTCCTCCCTCCCTCTCTCTGCTGGGACAGTTCGTGGGAGGGAATGAGTGTAACTGTCTCATTGAAACACACAACGTGGTACCTTTCTGAGTCCAGTCCCTTCCTCTTTGCTTTGGGATAGTGCGGCTACACACTGACCCATACTTAAGAATCATGGTTAAGTCAAAAGCTAACCCTTTAAGAGTAACAATATTCTTAAAATATTATGGGAAAATGTAATTTAAATGTCACAAACAGCCGAGGGGATTTTTCCTAAACTTTTCAAAAAAGTATGGAACTGATTGGCTAATTCACTGGTTACATACTCATCTGGGAAATTAGTACTGACCACAAATAGTATTTTTTCTGCTTACCTTTTGTGTTTGAAGAAACCTCACCCCATGAAGACAAAATTCCAAACCTTCTCTCAGCATGAAAACTCTACAGACGACTTGTCTTCTCACGAAAACTGATCTCACAACCCATCACTCCCATATAATATATATATATATATATATATATATATATATTCAAACACAAAAGGTAAGCAGAAAAATACTATTTGATATACATATGGTATATTTGAAAAAAACATAAACACATGGCAAAACTTTACATTGATCTGCCCCATTTGTTACCTTTTTCAGGATCTGTTGTTCCTAAAATAAAGTCAGAGATAATATATGAAAACACCCACAGAGATGCAAATAGCAATTACTCATTATCTAAAACCCTATAGCCTTTAAATTCTAAAGCCCCAGAGATAGGGAGTGATGTGTGTTTTTTAAACAGGATGTCTGTTACTCAACTCCCCTCTCTTGCTCCACCAACACTCATAGACCAGGAATTGAAGTGGAAAGATTTCTCACCACCAGCCCCCAGAAACATGAAGGAGAGAAGAAGAAATTCCTGCCTGCACCTCTCAGGGGAACACCAGGGCAGGTGTGGCCAGGGCAACAGAGCTTGGAGTAGCTCCAACACCCCTGAAACCTGATAGAAGTGTGTGTCTTTAACTCTCCAGACCTCAAAGAGGTCTATTTTGACGGGATGTGTGGGATATCGGTGACACATGGTCCACTGCCTAGGATAGACTTTCACCCAATGGATCAGGAATTGATCTGTATCACTCATCTGTCCTTCCTAGCAAATTGAATCAAAATAATATTCTAACAACAACAAACATCCTTCCGTTCCCTCATTTCTAACTGTGAGAACTGCATTTCTATTTGCATCACTTTTCCACCATGGAATTGAATTAACTTTTACATTCGAGAATCAACACACACTTACCCAGTATTGCTTGGAGTTCATCTGCAAGGAAAAAAATATTCTTTTAATTCACACATCTTGTAAATTTTAGTTGGGTTAGCTAGCAGATATTATGTCGCTCCCAAAAGGCTTTGAATTCGATACCTCACTCCAATTATGCTGTAATAGTCCAAACCAGCCTCATCTCCCTACTGTAAAACACCTCAATAAATCCTGTTTATGCAAGAAAGGAAATGCTCAATATTGTCACTGCTCTAGAGATGCTGCACACTGCCTCTTTCTTGAGTCCAACATAAGACATGAGACGAATTGAAAGATTATTAGGAAAAAAATATTTGTGCTCCCATACTTCTAACAGTGAGCCCTGAACAGCTTTTTATAGATGTTTTACTTGTATTGCCAGTTTAAGAGAACTATAATGAAGAAGGATTAATTCAAAGTTACTCTCTTTTGATAGTCAACTCTTTTTGCAGTCATTGGTGTGTGTGTGTGTGTGTGTGTGTGTGTGTGTGTGTGTGTGGTGGGTTAACAAATACTCACACATATTATATTTAAACCACTTTCAAAGGCTTCAATGTGAAACACCCCACATATTCCACTCTCACACACTCCCAACTGTTTCCCCATGCTCAGTATCCAACCACAGTCATCTGCCAGCCATGACAGGCTTCTGAATCAACCTCACCCAATGAAGACAAAATCTCAAACCTTCTCTCAGCATGGAAACTCTACAGACGACTTGTCTTCTCATGTAAACCAGAAACCCCCCCTCAAAGAAACAGAAATCAATAGAAATTAACCTTTTTCTTCCTGGACTCTTCCTGAAAAAGAAAAACAAAAAGAAAACTATGTGTTTAACTTGGTACTTCCAGTTTAGTCTCCATAGCATACGGAAATAACGGAATAACCAAAACCAAGACAAAGTTTGGTAATTTATAAAATATTGTAAGTACAGAAATAGTAAAATACAAGAATCAAAGCCAATGGTGCTTGTATACCACGGTTGTTTCCTAGATTCCAATACCAGAAGAGACCACTGTGATTATATATCCTGAATTCTGGGTAGGCCAGAGAACTTCCCCAAACTAATTCTTAGAGACTCTTGGTAAATGTTTCCAATGCTTAATTACCCTGAACATTAATATTTTACTTTTTATTTCCAGTCTGAATTTGTCTCGCTTCAGCTTGTAACCTTCCTCTGCTAGATTGAAGAGTCCATTAGCAGAGAAAAGCATAACATGATCCAATGCAATTTTAAATTAGACAATGTCAGAGTGGAAATTAGAACTGATTGGGAATGTTATATAAGGAATGGTGTTTAGTTGAAAAATGCTGATTTTTCAAAACTGAAACTGTGTTAGAAATAGTGTTTTGTTCACTGAAACAATGAATCAAAACGCTTTCATAAAAGGAGGTTTGAATTTTTAAACACATCCAATTTCAACAGTTTTGTTGACCTAAATCTCAGTTAGAGTCTTTCATCACCAAAACTAAACCTCACCCCATGAAGACGAAATTCCAAACCTTCTCTCAGCATGAAAACTCTACAGACGACTTGTCTTCTCACGAAAACTGATCTCACAACCCATCACTCCCATATAATATATATATATATATATATATATATATATATATATATATATATATATATATATATTCAAACACAAAAGGTAAGCAGAAAAAATACTATTTGATATACATATGGTATATTTGAAAAAAACATAAACACATGGCAAAACTTTACATTGATCTGCCCCATTTGTTACCTTTTTCAGGATCTGTTGTTCCTAAAATAAAGTCAGAGATAATATATGAAAACACCCACAGAGATGCAAATAGCAATTACTCATTATCTAAAACCCTATAGCCTTTAAATTCTAAAGCCCCAGAGATAGGGAGTGATGTGTGTTTTTTAAACAGGATGTCAGTGTTTTTCAGTAGAAATCACCAAGCAGGGTAGTAAGTCTACTATATATTTTAAATCTAGTTGTTCAAAGGACTGTGATTCAGCATTGCAGAGCCTAATCTCTAGGTGCCCTGCTTTCCAGTGCAGTGTACAACCTGGAACTAGGCACCCACATTCCCTAACAATGCATGGGGAGAGTCAGGCAGGGGCAGCTCTAGGCATTTGCCGCCCCAAGCACGGCAGGCAACCTGCCTTCGGCGGCTTGCCTGCGGGAGGTCTCTGGTCCAATGGATTCGGCGGCATGCCTGCGGGAGGTCGAACAACAAACATCCTTTCATTCCCTTATATCTAACGGTGAGAACTTCATTTCTATTTGCATCACTTTTCCATCATGGAATTGAATTAAATTTTACATTCGAGAATCAACACACACTTACCCGTTTTTACTTGCAAGGAAAAAAAAATATTCTCTTAATTCACACATCTTGTAAATTTCAGTTGGGTTAACTAGCAGCTATTATGTCTCTCCCAAAAGGCTTTGAATTTGAAACCTCACTCCAAATATGCTGTAATAGTCCAAACCAGCCTCATCTCCCTATTGTAAAACACCTCAATAAATCCTGTTTATGCAAGAAAGAAAATGCTCAACATAGTCACTGCTCTAGAGGTGCTGCACACTGCCTCTTTTTGGAGTCCAACACAAGACATGAGATGAATTAAAAGATTATTAGGAAAAATATATTTCTGCTCCCATACTTCTAACAGTGGGCCCTGCACAGCTCTTTACTAGTATTGCCAGTTTAAGAGAACTATAATGAAGAAGGATTAATTCAAAGTTACTTTTTTCTAGTTTGATAGTCATTTCTTTTTGCAGTCATTGGTGTGTGTGTGTGTAGTGGGTTAACAAATACACACACATATTATATTTAAACCACTTCCAAAGGCTTCAATGTGAAACTCCCCACATATTCCACTCTCACACACTCCCAAATGTTTCCCCATTATCAGTATCCAACCAGACTCCTCTGCCAGCCATGGCCGGCCTCTGAATAAACCTCACCGAATGAAGACGAAATCCCAAACCTTCTCTCACCATGGAAACTCTACAGACGACTTGACTTCTCATAAAAACTGATCTCACAACCCATCACTCCCATCTGCTAGTCTCTTTTCATCAACACACTGACAATCATCAATCGCTCTTGTATTCACCATTCTTGTCCCCCAAAACATTTCCCCCCAATATAACACAATCAGACGTCCCGCAAGAAACAGAAGTCAATAGAAATTAACCTTTTTCTTCCTGGACTCTTCCCGAAAAAGAAAAAAAAAAAGAAAACTATGTGTTTAACTCGGTACTTCCAGTTTAGTCTCCATAGCATACGGAAATAATGGAATAACCAAAACCAAGACAAAGTTTGGTAATTTATAAAATATTGTAATACAGAAATAGTAAAATACAAGAATCAAAGCCAATGGTACTTGTATACCATGGTTGTTTCCTAGATTCCAATGCCAGGAGACCATTGTGATTATATATCCTGGATCCTAGGTAAGATAGGACACAGAACTTCCCCAAACTAATTCTTAGAGACCATTGGTAAATTTTTCCAATGCTTAATTACCCTTGACATTAATATTTTACTGCTTATTTCTAGTCTGAATTTGTCTCGCTTAAGCTTGTAACCGTAGGCCGTTTTATACCTTCCTCTGCTAGACTGAAGAGTCCATTAGCAGAGAAAGGCATAATATGATCCCAACGAAGCTGAAATTAGACAATGTCAGAGTGGAAATTGCAGCTGATTGAGAATGTTTTATATGGAATGGTCTTTAGTTGAAAAATGCTGATTCTTCAAAATTTAAACTTTGAGAAATAGTGTTTTGTTCACTTAAGCAATGAATCAAAAAGAGTTGCATAAAAGAAGGTTTGAGATTTTAAAAAACATCCCATTTTCAACATTTATGTAATGAGAACTTTTGAATTTGAATCTTCACATCAAGAGATTTTTTTGTTTAGAAATTTAGGTAAATATACTTATAAACCAAATTTAAATAAGGGAATAATCTTCAAAATCTAAACAAAACATTTCAAAATAATATGTTTCAACTGACATACTGAACAGGGTTGCGATAGGAGGCTATTGGATTGTGAAACATTTCAAGGTTTCCCCATGCTCAGTATCCAACCACAGTCATCTGCCAGCCATGACAGGCTTCTGAATCAACCTCACCCAATGAAGACAAAATCTCAAACCTTCTCTCAGCATGGAAACTCTACAGACGACTTGTCTTCTCATGTAAACCAGAAACCCCCCCTCAAAGAAACAGAAATCAATAGAAATTAACCTTTTTCTTCCTGGACTCTTCCTGAAAAAGAAAAACAAAAAGAAAACTATGTGTTTAACTTGGTACTTCCAGTTTAGTCTCCATAGCATACGGAAATAACGGAATAACCAAAACCAAGACAAAGTTTGGTAATTTATAAAATATTGTAAGTACAGAAATAGTAAAATACAAGAATCAAAGCCAATGGTGCTTGTATACCACGGTTGTTTCCTAGATTCCAATACCAGAAGAGACCACTGTGATTATATATCCTGAATTCTGGGTAGGCCAGAGAACTTCCCCAAACTAATTCTTAGAGACTCTTGGTGAATGTTTCCAATGCTTAATTACCCTGAACATTAATATTTTACTTTTTATTTCCAGTCTGTATTTGTCTCGCTTCAGCTTGTAACCTTCCTCTGCTAGATTGAAGAGTCCATTAGCAGAGAAAAGCATAACATGATCCAATGCAATTTTAAATTAGACAATGTCAGAGTGGAAATTAGAACTGATTGGGAATGTTATATAAGGAATGGTGTTTAGTTGAAAAATGCTGATTTTTCAAAACTGAAACTGTGTTAGAAATAGTGTTTTGTTCACTGAAACAATGAATCAAAACGCTTTCATAAAAGGAGGTTTGAATTTTTAAACACATCCAATTTCAACAGTTTTGTTGACCTAAATCTCAGTTAGAGTCTTTCATCACTGAAAGGGGCAGCTGAGCCAGGATTGGCTGAGCCCTGAGTAGGGGGAGGAGCCAGGCCAGGAGGGGCCTATAAAAGCGGCCGCCCAGCCAGGCAGCGGCACAGCTGCGAGCAGCGGCACAGGAGGCAGCGGCACAGGGCTGCCAACAGGGTAGTTAGCGTGGGAGTTGGCAGGGGGAGGTGGAAGGGGAGGCCCCGCGCCCCCCAGGGAAGAACACCGAGCGAGGCCGAGACAGCAGCAGCCAGCAGCCATGAGCCAAGCAGCAGAGGACACACCGAGGATGAGAGCATGCAGCAGCTGCGGTATGTACCTGGTCCTAGCGGGGGACCCTGACCAGTACTATATATGCATGAAGTGTCGCCTAATAGAGCTGCTGGAGGAAAAGATCCAGGGCCTAGAGCTGCAGGTGGAAACCCTGATAGAGAATAGAAGGGGGTTTGAGAGGCTGATGGAGCAATGGCAAGCAGTAACTGAGGGGGAACGCCCAGGGGCACAGGGGGGAGCAGGGGCTGAGGCCAAGGAAGGGGGACCACCAGAGGAGGGAGATGGGCGGTGGAAGCATGTGACCGTGAGAAGCAGGCCAAGGAAAAGGAGAGCCAGTGAGGGGGAAATTGAGCTAAGGAACAGGTTTGAAGGTTTGGAGAATGAGGAAGGGGTACAGCAAGTGGTAACTGACAGTGGGAGGCCAAAGAAAAAGAGGCGAGCAGGCAGTCCCATAGATAAAGGGGAGGAGTCGATGGAAGTAGCACCAAGTTTGGGCCCAGGGAGGATACAGGATGGCTTAAGGGGAACCACAAGGGATGATAGGAATGGAAGGAGCTTGCGACCAGGGGGAACGGGGGATAGGTCAGAGGACCGTGCTGTCCCCAGGCGAAGGCAGGTCTACGTGATTGGGGATTCCATACTGCGAAGGTTGGACAGGCCTGTGACCAGGGCCGATCCGGAGAACAGAAGGGTGTGCTGTCTACCGGGTGCTAAAATACGGGATGTGGACCTGAGGTTGAAAAGGATCCTAAGAGGAGCGGGTAAGAACCCTTTGATCATCCTTCATGTGGGAACGAATGACACGGCTAGATTCTCGCTAGAGAGGATCAAGGGAGACTATGCCAGGTTGGGTAAGACGCTCAAGGAAATTGAGGCTCAGGTGATCTTCAGTGGGATTCTACCTGTCCCTAGGGAAGGGCGCCAAAGGGGTGAGAGGATCGTGATGGTTAATAGTTGGCTGAGGGAGTGGTGTTACAAGGAGGGCTTTGGGATGTATGGGCACTGGGAGGCTTTTGGGGACAGACAACTGTTCTCAAGGGATGGGCTCCACCTAAGTAGGGAAGGAAGTAGACTTCTAGGAGGGAGGCTGGCTCATCTGATTAAAAGAGCTTTAAACTAGACACTGGGGGGAGACGGTCGGGAGAGGTCCTGGTGCTCTCCACGCCAAATTTTCACATTGGGAGTGAGGACAACAAGATAACAGATATAGCCAGAGGGGGGCAGTTAAGTGTAAGGAAGAGTGGGGGGACAGATTCTAGATCTACAAGTCATACTGGAAGTACTGTGTCCCTACCGAGTTGGGTAAAAAGAGTGAGAGGAGCCCAACAGGAAAAATTAGGATGTTTGTTCACCAATGCGAGAAGCTTAGGTAACAAAATGGAGGAACTGGAGCTCCTGGTCCGGGAATTGAAACCGGATATCGTAGGAATAACAGAAACATGGTGGAACGGTAGCCATGACTGGAGTACAGGTATGGAAGGGTATGTGCTGTTTAGGAAAGACCGATGCAAAGGTAAAGGTGGGGGAGTAGCACTGTATATCAATAATGAGGTAAAATGTAATGAGATAACTAGCGCTGCAATGGACAATACGGAGTCTGTTTGGGCAATGGTCACATTGGGGAAGAAAACTACCAGAGCCTCATCCAGGATAGTGATTGGGGTGTGCTATAGACCGCCGGGATCTAGCTTAGAGATGGATAGGGAGCTCTTTAATGTTTTTAAGGAGGTAAACACTAATAGGAACTGCTTGATCATGGGGGACTTTAACTTCCCGGATATAGATTGGGAAACAAATGCTAGTAATAATAATAGGGCTCAGCTTTTCCTAGACGTGATAGCTAATGAATTCCTTCATCAAGTGGTTTCTGAACCGACGAGGGGGGATGCCATTTTAGATTTGATTTTGGTGAGTAACGAGGACCTTGTTGAGGACATTGTTGTAGGGGACAACCTTGGCTTGAGTGATCATGAGCTAATTCGTTTCCAAATAAATGGGAGGATAATCAATAGTGCATCTGAGACTAGGGTGTATGATTTCAAAAGGGCTAATTTTACTAAATTAAGGCGACTAGTTAGGGAAGTGGACTGGGCTAACATATTTAGGGATCTAAGGGCAGATGACGCCTGGGGTTACTTCAAGTTGAAGTTGCAGGAGTTGTCAGAGGCATGTATCCCGAGAAGGGGGAAACGGCTCGTAGGTAGCAGTTTTAGACCGAGCTGGATGAGCAAGCGTCTTAGAGGGGTCATTAAGAAAAAGCAGAAAGCGTACCGGGAGTGGAAAATGGGAGGGATCAGCAAGGAAACCTACCTTATTGAGGTCAGAGGGTGCAGGGAAGCTGTGAGAAAGGCAAAGCGACGAGTGGAGATGGATCTAGCGAAGGGGATTAAAACCAATAGCAAACGGTTTTTTAGCCATATAAATAGGAAGAAAACCAAGAAAGAAGAAGTGGGACCGCTTAAAACTTTAAATGGAGTGGAGATTAGGGATAATCTTGGAATGGCACAATATCTGAACGAATACTTTGCCTCTGTCTTTAATGAGGCTAATGAAGGGCTAAGGAATAGTGATAGAGGGACCGATGGGAATGAAGATATGGGGTAGACATTACGGTAGCTGAGGTAGAAGCCAAACTGGAACAGCTTAACGTAATAAAATCGGGGGGACAGGATAATCTTCATCATAGAATATTAAGGGAATTGGATAGTAATATTGCTAGCACGTTAGAGACAATCTTTAATAAATCCCTAAATTCGGGGATTGTACCGACTGACTGGAGATTAGCTAATGTAGTTCCTATATTCAAGAAGGGGAAAAAAAGTGACCCGGGGAATTATAGGCCTGTTAGTCTAACATCTATAGTATGCAAAGTCATGGAAAAAATCTTAAAAGAGAGAATGGTTCCGGAGCATGAGGCCGATGGCAACTGGGATAGATTACAGCATGGATTTACGAAAGGTAGATCGTGCCAAACCAACTTGATCTCCTTCTTTGAGAGAGTAACAGATTTTTTAGACAAGGGAAATGCGGTGGATCTCATATATCTGGATTTCAGTAAGGCGTTTGATACGGTACCGCATGAAGAATTACTGGTTAAATTGGAAAAGATGGAAATCGAAGTGAAAATCCAGAGGTGGATAAGGAGCTGGTTAAAGGGGAGACTGCAGAGGGTAGTATTGAAGGGGGAACTGTCCGGTTGGAGGGGGGTTACCAGTGGAGTTCCTCAAGGCTCGGTTTTGGGTCCGATTTTATTCAATCTATTTATTGCTGACCTGGGAACCAAGAGTAGGAGTGGGCTGATAAAGTTTGCGGATGACACCAAGTTGGGGGGTATTGTCAATTCGGAAGAGGATCGGGATATTCTCCAGGGAGATTTGGATGACCTTGTAAACTGGAGTATTAGTAACAGGATGAAATTCAATAGTGAGAAGTGTAAGGTTATGCATTTAGGGATGTCTAACAAGAACTTTAGTTATAAGCTGGGGACGCACCAGTTGGAAGTAACGGAGGAGGAGAAGGACCTAGGAGTCCTGGTTGATCGCAAGATGACTATGAGTAGGCAATGTGATGTGGCCGTTAAAAAAGCTAATGCGGTCTTGGGTTGCATCAGGCGAGGTATTTCTAGTAGGGATAAGGAGGTGCTAGTCCCGTTATATAAGGCGCTGGTGAGACCACATTTGGAGTATTGTGTGCAGTTTTGGTCTCCCATGTTTAAGAAGGATGAATTCAAACTAGAACAGGTACAAAGAAGGGCCACTAGAATGATCCGAGGAATGGAAGGCCTTTCGTATGAAAGGAGACTTGAGGAGCTCGGTTTGTTTTCCTTAACCAAAAGAAGGATGAGAGGAGATATGATTACACTCTTTAAATATATCAGAGGGATAAATACCAGGGAAGGAGAAGAATTATTTCAGCTCAGTGCTAATGTGGACACGAGGACGAACGGATATAAACTGTCAGTCAGGAAATTCAGGCTTGAAATTAGAAGGTTTATAACCATCAGGTTAGTGCAATACTGGAACAGTCTACCGAGGGAAACAGTGGGGGCGAAGGACCTCCACGACTTTAAGATTAAGCTAGATAAGTTTATGGAGGGGATGGTATGATAGGATAACGGGCTTAGTCATTAGGTCAATTATGTGCCTGGTATGATGTAACCTTTTCCAGAGGGTTTGGCTGGAGAGTCTTGCCCGCATGCTCGGGGTTCAGCTGACCGCCATATTTGGGGTCGGGAAGGAATTTTCCTCCAGGGAAGATTGGCTATGGCCCTGGAGGTTTTTCGCCTTCCTCCGAAGCATGGGGCAGGGTTCACTTGCTAAGGAGTGGGTGGATCGGCTTATGTGGCCTGCATCTTGCAGGAGGTCAGACTAGATGATCATAATGGTCCCTTCTGATCTTGAATTCTATGATTCTATGATTCTATGATTCTATGATCACCAAAACTATACAGTCTGCTGAGTCTAAAACAACATCTTCCCTCTACGTACTTGTAGGAATCTTCAGTTGGAATCCATGCAGACTCTTCCTCTGCTGAAATCACTGCTAGCCAGTTAGCTAACTGATTAACCAACCACTTAGTTATGTGTATAGGTATAAAGAAAACCCAGATACAAAATGCTTCCGAGTTAGGGACAACAGCCTGCTTCTGCTGCTGGGGTCAGCTTCTCAGAACTCACACAGGGCACATGGCCTTCTGCAAAGCAGCTGCCCTGACTCCTTGCCCTTGTGGAGTCTAACCCCAGCAACAGGGAACTTATTGGAGCAGACCCAAAACTACAACACCCATTTCTAGAAGCTTCTGGATGTGGAATATTTAATCTGCCTAGCAATAATGACTCAGACACAACTCACTCCTACTGGCCCGAAAGGGGTCACTTAAAGAGATATCTCGCTATTAGGCACATGGGTTACCCAATGACATAGAAATGTGGGACTGGAATGGACCTTGAGAGATCAGCAAGTCCAATCCCCTGCGCTAAGGCAGTACCAAGTAAACCTAGACCATCACTGACAGCTGTTTCTCCAACCTGTTCTTAAAAACCTCCAGTGATGGGAACTTCACAATCTCCTTTGGAAGCTGATTCCAGAGCTTAACTAGTTTTAGAATTAGAAAGATTTTCCTAATATCTAACCTAAATCTCCCTTGCTGCAGATTAAGCCCATTGCTTCTTGTTCTACCTTCAGTGGACATGAAGAACAATCGATCACCATTCTTTTTATCTCTGAGCAGATCCCCCCTGAGTTGTCTTTTCTCAAACTGTGGGTCAGGCCCAAAGCATTCAAAGTAATAAAAACTTACTCTATGTTGTCCAAAAAGTTCTTTATCCCAGAAATGTCCCATGGCTGGATCTGGTCCCCACCCATAGCTGGTGAAGTGTTGCATGTATGAGGTTAAGGTGTCATGAATAGGACAGGAATGCAGCAGAAACTGACCCTGAATTAATGACAGACTGACTGTGTCACCTCCTGTGGCCAGGTTTACCAAAGAGTTCCGCGCCCAACACAACCTTTGAAAATCTGCACCCAAATTACTCCTGTCTAGGATCAAGCATGATGTCTAAGGGTATATCTACACTGCAGTCAGGAGGTGCAATGGCAGCATGTGTAGACATATGTGAGCTAGCTTTGATGGAGCTAGCTTGCGAAAAATAGCAATGTAGTCAAGGCAGCATGGAAGGCTGCATGGGCTAGCACCTGAGTGTAATCTCACCTGGGACCCTAGGTATGCACTAGTAGCTCAGATACACCTAAGTAAGCTGTATTGCCTGTGCAATGAGATGTATTGTAGACCAGAATACCCTGTAGACTGTGTACTACAAGTCCACCCTTGGGCATTCTCCTGACATCACAGCTTAGAGACAGCAGTATAGAGCTGCATGGGGCTACTCTGTGCTTACACCAGGGGAATCCTTCCTTGGCCTATTGTAACTCAACTGCAGTCATGGTATGTTGCCTTAGTAGAGCATGGGGGCCAGAATCAAGTGTCCTTATTTGCATACTGGGAGTGCATTTAATCCCAGATGTCTTCAGCCTTGCCCCTTTTCTGCCTGCACTTTCTATTGTTTACCTTGTGTTACTCTGTACTTCCTTACCCCTCCCAGGATCCGAGGCATGTTCAGAGGCCTTTGTCTCTTGTGTCTGTCTCTTCCTCCCTCCCTCTCTCTGCTGGGACAGTTCATGGGAGGGAGAGTGTAACTGTCTCATTGAAACATGCAATGTATATATATATATATATGAATAAACATAAATACTTGGCAAAACTTTACATTGATCTGCCCCATTTCTTACCTTTTTCAGGATCTCGCTTTCTTTTTCCTAAAATAAAAGTCAGAGATAATATATGAAAATGCCCACGGAGATGCAAATAGCAATTATTCATTACCTAAAACCCAAAGAGTTCAGTGTGTCAGTCCTGATGAAAACACTTAAGGATACTCACAGATTATGGCCCCAAACCCACATCCTTCTAGGCCGACCCTGATGCTGTGTGGAACAATTGGCATGATCAAGGCCTATGCATGCACCAATGTGTTTGGGATTCCTGGAACACCCATCCTCTAACACCAACTCTTCCCTTCCATCTTCCTCCCAGAGAACGTCCAGAAGGGCAGTGACCGCCCTCCAACACCACCACTCAAGAAAGGATTTGAGCTAGAGGATATTGCCCCAACGATGCAGCGTTATGTCTCAGACACTGTGGGCATGTCTACACTATAAACTTAAGTCGACCTATATTAGGTCATTTTATAGCCACCATCGCAATTACTGCAGTGGTTCATGTCCACATGACCCTCTTTCGGTCGGTGGTGCACGTCCTCGCCATGAGCTCTTCCACTGACCTAACAGGGACAGTTTGCGGAGCTGAGAGCCATGGAAATATTCCCCTTCTCTGCTGGGAGCCCAGCTACCCCAGGGTACTGCCAGCTGCCCCCTCCCAGTTCTCCACCTGCTGTGAGCCCAGTGACTCCCCTCGACCCACTCTTGGTTTCACAAACCATGCTGGAAGCACGGCAGTCACCCGGGCACTTGGCTGTGCACTCCCCACCAGGAGCACAACTGCCTCCGGGCTTCCCACCAGCTGCCCTCCCCCACCCCTGCTCTCAGTTCGATGTTCCCCACTGGGAGCCCAGCTGACCCCCATCCCTGCTCTCGGCTCTGCACTCCCCGCTGGGAGCATGGCAGCACCCCCTGCTCTCAGCTCCATGCTCCCTAATGGGACTGGTTCAGTTCCCGGGCTCTCACCTCCCCAATCCCCGCTGTGAATGGAACAACTGCCTGACTCCCAGTCGGGAGCAGGGAGCCTTGGTGCAGCCAGGCTCCCAGTATGAAGTGGGGAGCTGGGAGCCCTGGATCAGTCTGTCTCTGAGCGGGAAGCGAAGAGCCTGAGCAACAGCCCAGCTGGGAGTGGGGAACACGGAGTGAGGGGCGCAGCCTGGCTAGCAGCAGGGAGCCCAAGAAATGTGCAGTAGCTCGGCTGAGAGTGGGGAAGAGGGAGTGGGGGGGCGCAGCCTCACTTGGAGCAGGGAGCCCAGGCAGTGGGCAGTAGCCTGGCTGAGACTAGGGAACAGGGAGCCGGGGGGCAGCCTGGCTTGGAGCAGGGAGACCAGGCAACAGCCCAGCTGGGAGCGGGAGGACTTTCTTGCCATTTTCATGGAACTGTCTATACAGACACTGTGTCACTGTATCTAAATTTAAATAATCCCTATGCTCCTTGTGGATGTGGAGTTATGATGTCAGTGTAGTAGGGCACTTATGTCAGAGGAGCAAGGCTGTAGTGTGTACACCAACATAGTTAGGTCGACATAAGCTGCCTTATGTCAACCTAACTGTATAGTGTAGACCAGGGCTAAGGGGGAGCTGGCTTTGTACCTGACATTATTGTCAGTGTCAGAAGGAACCTTGCCTTAGCCCTTCCTCAAAGCTTAGGGTTTACCCGGGGAAACACCACCAAATGTATGCTGAAATTCCTCCCGGTCTTGGAGCACCCTACCAAATGGGTATGTAGAGATGTTGTTTTCCTGGGCTCCCACCTCCTTTGCTCAGGGTGGGGGTGGGATGAAATTTAAATCTGGATCCAGATACAAATTTCATGGTTTGTCTGTCTATAATGAACCAAAATAATGGAGCCGAACACCCACAAATATGTGAGGGGCTGAGTCAAAAACTGGTTCCAATTCTAGATCCTGTTTCTAGTAATAATTTATAAAATTTGCAAGTGGTGGGTTATAGACTGCAGCCCCTCCTCACCAAATATTCCCCTTGATGCCAATTTCAGTAAAGACTGAGTAAGTGATTTTAAATAGTATTATAGCCATAGGCCATTGCACATACGACAATAAATAGAAAATTACTTTAAAACAATAGGCAATAAAACAGATACAAATTTTAAAAACACAGGACTAGCACTTCCCTAAAATCATTTACACCTTTAAAATCACCACCCTGAAAAAAATACACAAAACTAAAATTAAAAAAAGAAAGAAAGAGGAATATATTATTTTGTTTAGGTCAGAAGTAGCTTATCTGTCACATACATTATTTAAACAGAATTTGGTCTTATATTATAAATATGAAGAAAGTCTAGAAACGTAGAAGGAAAATTTTCCTACTGCAACAGTAAATGAAGATCCTGATGATGATGATGATGAGGAGGAAGAGGACAACAACCAAAGCCACAATTTGTAGAGCTAAGGTAGCCGCAAACTTTTTTTCTGTAGAACAAGACAAAAAAAAGTCATTAGTTACTGAAAATATTCAACAGATAGATTTTACCTGATTCAGAAGTGCCTTTCTGTTTAGAAGGTAGAGAACGATTCTAGGGTGTTTGGGGTCTTTTGTTGTTTCTATTTGCTGGAAGCACAATTAAAATTGTTTGACAACGAAATGGATGAAATGGATACAGACCTCTCAAGATCTCAAAACAAACAAACTAACAAGAAGTACAGGATCATAATTTCTCATTTATTATTTTTGTTCTTCAATATTACATCAGGGATGTTTTTTTTTAAATAAATAGTTTTCACAATATGCAAAATCTTTAAGCATAAAAAGGGGAAAGCTACTATCTAAAACTTATCCCAATGAGTCACCAATAAATCCTGACCACAAACTGACTCACTAGGCTTGGGTGGTCAGGAATTTTGTTAAATCTTCGTCAGATTTCCCTCATTTTAGGTTCTCAGCATGCACTTGTTCTCCTTTGACTTTCCTTAAAATTGTCACAGTGCCTAAAAGGGTTGTTGTCTGAACTTCACCAATGGTTCTTACCTTTTATTATTATGATATTACTCATAATCATAGAATCATAGAAGAATAGGGTTCAAAACAGAACTCAGGAGGTATCTAGTCCAACCCCCTGCTCAAAGCAGGACCAACACCAACTAAATCATCCCAGTCAGGGCTTTGTCAAGCCTGACCTTGAAAACCTCTAAGGATGGAGATTCCACCACCACCCTAGGTAATGCATTCCAATGCTTCACCACCATCCTAGTGAAATAGTGTTTCCTAATATCCAACCTAAACCTCCCCCACTGCAACTTGAGATCATTGCTTCCTGTTCTGTCACCTGTCACCACTGAGAAGAGCCTAGCTCCATCATCTTTGGAACCCCCCTTCAGGTAGTTGATGGCTGCTATCAAATCCGCCCTTACTCTTCTCTTCTGCAGACTAAATAACCTCAGTTCCCTCAGCCTCTTCTTGTAAGTTATGTGCCCCAGCCCTCTCATCATTTTCGTTGCCCTCCGCTGGACTCTCTCCAATTTATCCACATCCCTGTTGTAGTGGGGGGGACCAAAACTGGACACAATACTCCAGATGTGGCCTCACCAGTGCAGAATGGAGGGAAATAATCACTTCCCTCGATCTGCTGGCAATGCTCCTACTAATGCAGCCCAATCTGTCATTAGCCTTCTTAGCAATGAGGGCACACTGCTGACTCATATCCAGCTTCTCATCCACTGTAATCCTCAGGTCCTTTTCTGCAGAACTGCTTCTTAGCCAGTTGGTCCCCAGGCTGTAGCAGTGAATGGGATTCTTCTCTCCTAAGTGCAGGACTCCGCACTTGTCCTTGTTGAAACTCATCAGATTTCTTTTGGCCCAATCCTCCAATTTGTCTAGGTCACTCTAGTCCCTATCCCTGCCCTCCATCCTATCTACCTCTCCCCCCATCTTAGTGTCATCTGTGACCTTGCTGAGGGTGCAATTAATCCCATCATCCAGATAATTAATAAAAATATTGAGCAAAACCTTTCCCATGACCGACCCCTGGGGCACTGCGCTTGATACCGGCTGCCAACTAGACATCAAGCCTTTGATCACTACCCATTGAGCCCGACAATTTGCCAGCCTTCTATCCACCTTATAGTCCATTCATCCAATCCATACTTTGGCAAGAATACTGTGGGAGACTGAATCAAAAGCTTTGCTAAAGTCAAGATATATCATAATGTATCATAATAAACATTTTGGTATTATTGAAAGTAGAGAATAAAGAATGCAAACTTACCAATGTTCTCTAGAGTTTCTGGGAGAAAAAAAAAGAAAATATTTTAAACATTGGTTCCTCATTTTGGTATTATTGAAAGTAGAGAATAAAGAATGCAAACTTACTAATGTTCTCTGGAGTTTCTGGGAGAAAAAAAAAGAAAATATTTTAAACATTGGTTCCTCATTTTGGTATTATTGAAAGTAGAGAATAAAGAATGCAAACTTACTAATGTTCTCTGGAGTTTCTGGGAGAAAAAAAAAGAAAATATTTTAAACATTGGTTTCTTAAAACTGTCCATTCCTATACGTGCACTGGGGTGGGAAATAGATCAGAAGCCCCAGTGAAGAAGAGCGTGTGCCCACATGAACTAATAAAATTATTTCCATTGTGACAAAATTAATATTTTCTCTACTGGGGTCACCCAAGGATCTGTTCTGGTTCCTGTGCTGTTCAACATCTTCATAAATGGGGGTGAGGGATTAGCTGTTACCACTCAAGAAAGAGATCTTGGAGTCATTGTGGATAGTTCTCTGAAAACATCCACTCAATGTGCAGCTGCAGTAAAAAAAGTGAACAGAAGGTTGGGAAACATTAAGAAAGGAATAGATAATAAGACAGAAAATATCATATTGCCTATATATAAATCCATGGTAAGCCCACATCTTGAATACTGTGTGTAGATGTGGTCACCCCATCTCAAAAAAAGATATACTGGAATTGGAAAAGTTTCAGAAAAAGGGCAACAAAAATTGTTAGGGGTATGGAACAACTTCTATATGAGGAGAGATTCATAAGACCAGGACTTTTCAGTTTGGAAAAGACACAACTAAGGGGGGATATGGTAGAGGTCTATAAAATCAGGAAGGATGTAGAGAAAGTAAATAGCAAAGTGTTATTTACTCCTTCTAGTAACACAAGAACTAGGGGTCACCAAATGAAATTAATAGGCAGCAGGTTTAAAACAAACAAAAGGACGTATTTCTTCACACAATGTACAGCCAACCTATGGAACTCTTTGCTAGAGGATGTTGTGAAAGCCAAGATTATAAAAGGGTTCAAAAAAGAACTAGATAAATTCAGGCAGGATAGGTCCATCAATGGCTATTAGCTAAGATGGGCAGGGATGGTGATCCTAGCCTCTGTTTGCCAGAAGGGGCAACAGGGGATGGATCACTTGATGATTACCTGTTCTGTTCATTCCCTCTGAAGCACCTGGCACTGGCCACTATCAGAAAAACAGGATACTGGGCTAGATGAACCTTTGGTCTGACCCGTTCTTATGTTCTAACTGAAAAAAGAAAATATAAGTAATTAATTTAAAATAGGGCTGTAAAGAGATTTTTAAAAAATCGCGATTAATCACACTATTAAAAATAATAGAATACCATTATTTAAATATTTTTGGATGCTTTCTACATTTTCAAATATACTGATTTCAATTACAACACAGAATACAAAATGTACAGTGCTCAATTTATGTTTATTTTTATTATAAATATTTGCACTGTAAAAAAACAAAAGAAATACTATTTTTCAATTCACCTAATACAAATGTCAAGGCTAAATCCCCACCCTGGCACTTCAAGGTGGGGGCCTGCAAGGATTCTAAAAATTAATACTGGCCACTCCAGGCTTGTATTAAACTCCCGAAGTTACAACTTTTCTCTGACTTTGCATGGGTAGATGTTGCCACCACCCAAGTGCAGAACCCCTTTGGGAACCCAGGAAGGTGCACTTGGGAATTCCTTCCTGTGGGGTACCCTCAAGCACCCCCCACCCCCGAGGAAGAGCTGAGAAAGAAAAAACAAAGAAAATCAGCTGTTGCCGCCAGCCAATAATAATAAAATAATAATAATAATAATAATAATAATAAAGACTGCATAAACCTCTTAAGACACAGAACTCCAATCCTGTTCTTAAAAATGGTAAATTTTATTTAAAAAAGAAAGAAAGAAAATACATCTGAAATCTCAGGCTATTGCTAGATTTTAAAAGAGCAACTACAAGAATTAAGCATTAAGAATAGCATTCTTGAGGTTCAGATTAAAGGTTACAAGCAAAACAAAAGCACCTGGGGTTAGCACAGACGAATCCGCAAGCCATGAAGAAATAAAGAGATAAACCTACTTGTGTCTTCCTAGACATTTCCTGATCTATTTACATATCTGGGGTTTCAAATGAGTAATTTCTAGGTATAATCCAGATAATTTTTCACACCTTGCCCAAAGCTTTTTACAGCATAGCTGTTCTGATCCCCTGTTCCCAGGAGAACAATCACAGAGAGTCTTGTTTTAATTTAAAAAAGTTCTAGCCTTCCCATTGGCTCTTTTGGCCAGGTGCTCACTCACTTCCTTTTACCTATGCATAGCAGTGAGACTTTTAACCCTTTACAGATAAAGCAAGCAGAGAACAGCACTAAGAGGGATTTTATAGCTAACTGGTCGGCTGGGCTTAGATAGATTTTTTAGCTAACTGGTCAGCTGGGCTTATAAACAGGGGCGGCTCTAGGAATTTGGCCGCCCCAAGCAGGGCGGCATGCCGCAGGGGGCGCGCTGCCGGTCGCCGGTCCCGCGGCTCCGGGGGACCTCTTGCAGACATGCCTGAGGAGGGTCCGCTGGTCCCGCGGCTCCAGTGGAGCATCCGCAGGCATGCCTGCGGGAGGTCCACCCGAGCTGCGGGACCAGCGGACCCTCCACAGTCATGCCTGTGGGAGGTCCGCTTGTCCTGAGGCTCCAGTGGACCTCCCGCAGGCATGACTGCGGAAGGTCCGCCGGAACCGCCTGCCGCCCTTCCAGCAAAATGCTGACCCCAGCGCGCGCTTGGCGCGCTGGGGTCTGGAGCCGGCCCTGCTTATAAAAGGGAGCTACACTCCCCGCTTCATTTATCACAAGTAGTGTAGTGCAATCTCTTTATCATTAAAGTTGAACTTACAAATGTAGAATTATGTACAAAAAAATGCATTCAAAAATAAAATGATGAAAAATTTTAGAGCCTTCAAGTCCACTCAATCCTATTTCTTGTTCAGCCAATCTCTCAGACAAGCAAGTTTGTTTACATTTGCAGGAGATAATGTTGCCCTGTTCTTGTTTAAAATGTAACCTGAAAGTGAGAACAGGCCTTCTCGTGGCACTGTTGTAGCCGACATTGCAAGATATTTACATGCCAGATGCGCTAAAGATGCACATGTGCCTTCATGCTTCAACCACCATTCCAGAAGGCATGCATCCATGCTGATGATGGGTTCTGCTTGATAACAATCCAAAGCAGTGTGGACCGATGCATGCTCATTCATTATCTGAGTCAGACGCCACTAGCAGAAGATTGGTTTTCTTTTTTAATGGTTCGGGTTCTGTAGTTTCTGCATCGGAGTGTTGCTCTTTTAAAGCTTCCGAAAGCATGTGCCACATCTCATCCCTCTCAGATTTTGGAAGGCACTCCAGACTCTTAAACTTTGGGTTGAGTGCTATAAGCTATCTTAAAAAATCTCACATTTTTACCTTCTTTGCATTTTGTCAAATCTGCAGTGAAAGTGTTCTTAAAATTAACAACATGTGCTGGGTCATCATCCGAGACTAAAATAACTGGAAATATATGGCAGAATGTGGGTAAAACAGAACAGAGGACATACAATTCTGCCCCAAGGAGTTTGGTCAGAAATTTAATTAATGCTTATTTTTTAATGAGTGTCATCAGCATGGAAGCATGTCCTCTGGAATGGTGGCTGAAGCATGAAGGGACATATGAATGGTTAGCATATCTGGCACATAAATACCTTGCAATGCCAGCTACAACAGTGCCATGCAAATGCCTGTTCTCACTTTCTGGTGACATTGTAAATAAGAAGAGTGCAGCATTATCTCCCATAAATGTAAATAGACTTGTTTGTCTTAGTGATTGGCTGAACAAGAAGTAGGACTGAATGGACTTGTAGGCTCTGATGTTTTGCATTGTTTTGTTTTTTAGTGCAGTCATGTAACAAAAAAAATCTACATTTGTAAATTGCATTTTCATGACAAAGAGATTGCACTTCAGTATTTGTATGAGATGAATTGAAAAATACTATTTTTTTTATCATTTTTACAGTGCAAATATTTGTAAGCAAAAATAATATACACTTTGATTTCAGTTACAATAGAGTACAATATATATGAAAATGAAGAAAAAATCCAAAATATTTAATAAATTTCAATTTGTATTCTATTTAACAGTGCAATTAAAACTGTGATTAATCACAGTTAATTTTTCTAATTGTGATTCTTTATTTTGAGTTAATCATGTGAATTAACTGTGACTAATCAACAGCCCTTATTTAAAGGTGTTACTGTCTTCATTGCCCAAAACTATTGTGACCTTTTTTATGCTGCAAATTTGGAGTTTATTAAATGTAAACTGTCTAAACAACTAACTGCAAGGTTGATATTTGATAGTAATTGGACAATAATAAGTTATGCAATTAGCTGCAAATTTAATATGAAATAAACAATGGGTAGAGGGGCTTTAAAAGATCTGTAGATTGTTAAGTTCCTCAACCTGAGTATAAGTGGATAGCTTGGTGACCTAAATGTAATTACGTTCCTGGCTGTACCATGTCTTCAGTCAGGGCAACCTAATTTAAATAAAACAAATTGGTCTTGATCATCTAATATTTCAGTACTCAGTTATCTAGATGGAATCCATTTATTTCCCATCCAGAGAAATGTCATCATGTTTTGTGTAAGGCACTGCAAGCCAATGCTCATACTGCTGAGTTCAGAGAAATGGGGGCAGATCAGCTTTAACATAAACCCATTGGGTTAAATTTTGTTTTTCTTGAAAGGTACCCCACTCTAGGCATAGTCCCAGTAAGGTCCATAGTTAAGATTTTCCAAAGTGACTAGCAATGCTGAGTGTCCAACTGGAGACATTTGAAAACCAATGGATTTTCTGAGACTTTTTATTACTAGATTGTTTTCTGATAGCAGTTGGTTTTTTTTGCTAAGTGTCCTTTGACATAAAAAATGCTGAAGTCTATACTCAGGGAGACCCCATGGTGGCAGAGTTAATAAGGCTAGTTTACACAGTAACAAAATGAGTATTTCCTTCTACCTGGTAAGACTTATATGCTACTGTTTGCCACATAGGTAGGGTGAGATTTATGGCATCTGTCATATTGTAATTTCATTTATTTTAATTGCTTGGGCAAACAATGTGGTAGTTAACTATATAATTTTTACTTCAAGTCACTTGAAAATGTTACCCTTAAAGCACTGCTTAGCCTACCACCCACTGACTATTTCTGTGATTAAAACATTACCTATCTTCAAGCCAATATTAAAATCCAATCTATCTGCCTAGCTATCAATGAGCATTTTAAAGCATCTATTGCTATGGTAACATACATTCATTCAGTGCCTGAGACTTCAGCCGCTGGAAATTCATTGAATTTGAACTCCATTGAATACAGTGGGTGCAGAATTGAACTCTTACAAACAGTTCAGGGGGGAGGGATAGCTCAGTGGTTTGAGCATTGGACTACTAGGCCCAGGGTTGTGAGAACAATCCTTGAGGGGGCCACTTAGGGATCTGGGGCAAAATCATTATTTGGTCCTGCTAGTGAAGGCAGGGGGCTGGACTTGATGACTTTTCAGGGTCCCTTCCAGTTCTATGAAATAGGTATACCTTTAAGTCCAAGTAAAAACAGAAAGACTTGCAGTGAGAAAGAACAGAAGGAGGAAGGTCAGAGAATTGCACCAACAACAGGAAGAGGCAGGTCTACATGACCGGAGATGGCCTCCTAAGAAGAACAGATTTGATCCAGGGAACAGAAGGGTGTGCTATCTGCTGCAAGCTAACATATGGGATATGGACCTGAGGATGAAGAGGATTCTAATGAAAGCAGGAAAGAATCCACTGACTGTCCTTCATGTGGGAACAAATGATACTGCTACATTCTCACTGGAATACATCAAGGGAAGCTATGCCAAGCTGAGGGAGACACAAGGAAATGGATGCTCAGGTGATCTTCAATGGGATTCTACCTGTCCCTAGAGGAAGAGAGTGAAGGCGAGACAAGAGTATGATGATCAACAGATGGCTCAGGCAGTGGTGCTATAAGGAAGGGTTTAAGATGTTCTAACACTAGGAGGCATTCATGGACTGAGGACAATTCTCATGGGATTGACTCCACCTGAATAGGGAGGGAAATAGATGTCTGGGATGGCGGTTGGCACAACTGATTAAAAGAGCTTTAAATTAGGAATTCATGGGAGACAGTTGGGAGATGCTCATGGAATCTCCACACCTGATTCTAACATTGAGGGGGAGGAAAATCAAATAAGAGAGGACAGAGCAATGGAGAAAGGAACAACAGGGAGCAGTAGAATGGACATCAAGAGGAAAGATAGTGCTGATACCCATGATACTAACAGTCAGGTAGGCAAGACTTGCAGTAGAATGACTGTACCTAATCAGGTGAGGAATCTGTGTGAAATTAAAACCAATAGTAAAAGGTTCTATAGCCATATAAATAATTTAAAAAAAAATCAAAGAAAGAACTGGTACCACCAAGCACTAATGATGGGGTGGCAGGGAGATTAAAGATAATCTAGGCATGTCCCATCACCTAAACAAATATTTTGCCTCAGTTTTAAATAAGGATAATGAGGAGCTTAGGGGTAGTGGCAGAGTGGCTAATGAAAATGATGATATGGAAGTAAGAATTAGCACATCCAAGGTGGAAGTCAAACTCAAAAATCTTAGTTGGACCAAATCAGGGGGTCCGGATAATCTCCACCCAAGAATATTAAAGGAACTGGCACATGAAATTGCAAACTCAATTGCAAGGATTTTTAATGAATCTGTAAACTCAGGAGTCGTATCTTATGACTAAAGAATTGCTAATATAGTTCCTATTTTTAAGAATGGGGGACAAAATGATCCAATAAACTATGGGCTTGTTAGTTTGACCTCAATTGTTAGCAAAGTCTTGGAACAAAATTTGAAAGAGAAAGTAGTTAAGGACATAGAGGAAAATAGTCATTGGGATACATTTAACATGGTTTTACAAAAAGTAGATCATGCCAGACCCACCTGATCTCTTTCTTTGAGAAGATAACTGATTTTTCAGACAAAGGAAATGCAGTAGATCTAATCTACCTGGATTTCAGTAAGGCAAGTGATACAATTCCACATAGGAAATTATTAGTTAAATTGGGAAAGATGGGGATTAATACGAGAACTGTAAAGTGGATAAGGAACTGGGTAAAGGGAATACAACATCAGGCATACTGAAAGGTGAATTGTTTGGCTGGAGGTAGGTTACTAGTGGATTTCATCAAAAGTTGGTTTTAGGACCAATCTTATTTAACTTTTTCATTAATGATCTTGGCACAAAAAGTGGGAGTGTGCTAACAAAATTTAAAGATGACACAAAATTGGGAGGTATTACCAATATGGAGGAAGACCAGAATATCATAGAAGATTTAGACAACCTTGAAAACTGGAATAATAGAAATGGGATTAAATTTAATATTGGAAAATGGAAGGTCATGCATTTAGGGACTAAGAAGTCAAATTTTTGCTATAAGCAGGGGATATACCAGTTGGAAGCAACAGAGGAGGAGAAAGACTTGGGTGTATTGGTTGATCACAGGATGACTATGAACCAGCAATGTGATGTGGCCATGAGAAAGTCTAATACTGTCCTAGGATGCATCAGATGAGGTATTTCCAGTAGAGATAGGGAAGTGTTATTACCATTGTACAAGCCCTCAGCTGGAATACTATGTGCAATTCTGGACTCCCATGTTTGAAAAAGATGAATTCAAACTGGAACAGATGCACAGAAGGGCAACTAGGATGATCAGAGAAATGGAAAACCTATCTTCCAAGAAAAGACTCAAGGAGCTTGGCTTGTTTAGCCTAACTAAAGAAGGCTGAGGGGAGATATGATTGCTCTCTATAAATACATCAAAGGGATATAGTTAAGCATCAGTGTTGACAAAAAACAAATGGATACAAACTGGCCATCAACAAGTTTAGACTTGAAATCAAATAATGGTTTCTAACCATCAGAGAAGTGAAATTCAGTATTCAGTTCAATCTTTTAAATGAATTCAAACCACAAAATATGTAAAGTGTCCACCCAAAAGTAAATCATGCTAGCTCTGTAATGTTCCTGTGTTATTTATTTATTGGGTTTTGTTGCATGAATCTGCGAACTTTAGTAAATATTGAAATTAATTTAAAGTATCACATTATCTATTAATGCATATGGCAGCCTACGGACCCATGTTGATTTAGTGTACAATGGTTTGTGCAAACAGCTCTGAAAATTACTTACAGACAGGATATTGTGCTTTCATTTTCACTAATAGTGTTATGCTATTACAGAGGGTTTATTTATGAATTGTTAGTAACTGGATTCTGCCACATTCACATTATTTTATATTAATATAAAAGAAGTAATTATTCAATGTAATTTCCTCATGCAGGGCTGGATCCATTGCTCATTCTAATTAGTGGAAACACTTTCAATTATTTAATTAAGCATTGGATCAGGAACATACAGAGACTGAACTCGTCAAATAGATTTTCTGGGTGAGGGGAAATGTTATTTCTGTGTCCTGTACATTTGTCCAAGGATTTCTATGGCAGAGGCTGAAAGAATGTTAATAACAAAAAGCTTGGGGAAAGAGATGTCCCTTCTCCGTTTGTAAAGCATCCCTCTAAATGGGCAGGCAAAGCAATGCCTTAGGAGTCAGATTAGCAGTGTTGGTGGTCAGAACATGAGAATCAGTATAATTCCAGTCAAAGTGAAGAGTGCTGTGTTGAACAGTTTGATGTTAGGATCACCAATAACTGAGATTATATTTGTCACAGTTCAGGGCAAATGCACCTGTATTCCCCCTCCTGATCCACCAAAGTCACCTGCTTTCAGACTCCCAGCATACCTCCCCACCCTGCAAGTCATCACTTCTTTTGAGTGGTGACAAGCTATAAATTACCACACATTTCTTTCTAAGCAAGCACATTCATTATTAAGGGGAAAGCGTTACATGGAACACATATTAAAAAACAATAAATGTTCCTATATGCATGCTGAATGCTTACCAGAGGCCACCCATCACAGGTCCTCCATAGTCCAAAGTTCTTCCAACCCTTCCCAGGAAGGATCCGGGCCCTCCCTTGTACACAAGGTCCAGTCCATTTGCTGGACCAGAAGAAGTCCCTGTGTTAGTTGAAACTTGAGCTATTTATCCAAAAGTTCTTTTTTGTCTGTTTGTCTCTGGAGAATTCAGTTCAAACGAGTATATGGGAGCCTGTACAGGTGCTGGTAGCTCTTGAGAAGTGTTACAGCCTGAGTGAATTTGCCTACTCAACTCCACTTTTCTGAGTTCCTGGGATAGCAGTTCCCCCCTCTCCCCCATGGGAATATACAATCCCTGGCCTACAGTGATTCATAATCATAGAATCATAGAATCATAGAATTCAAGATCAGAAGGGACCATTATGATCATCTAGTCTGATCTCCTGCAAGATGCAGGCCACATAAGCCGATCCACCCACTCCTTAGCAAGCGACCCCTGCCCCATGCTTCGGAGGAAGGCGAAAAACCTCCAGGGCCATTGCCAATCTTCCCTGGAGGAAAATTCCTTCCCGACCCCAAATATGGCGGTCAGCTGAACCCCGAGCATGCGGGCAAGACTCTCCAGCCAAACCCTCTGGAAAAGGTTATATCATACCCTTGACCCATTGTACTATTTACCAGTGTGGCACTTAATTGACCTATTGACTAAGCCCGTTATCCTATCATACCATCTCCTCCATAAACTTATCTAGCTTAATCTTAAAGTCATGGAGGTCCTTCGCCCCACTGTTTCCTCGGTAGGCTGTTCCAGTATTGCACTCCCTGATGGTTAGAAACCTTCGTCTAATTTCAAGCCTGAATTTCCTGACTGACAATTTATATCCGTTTGTCCTCGTGTCCACATTAGCACTGAGCTGAAATAATTCCTCTCCTTCCTGGTATTTATCCCTCTGATATATTTAAAGAGTGTAATCATATCTCCTCTTATCCTTCTTTTGGTTAAGGAAAACAAACCGAGCTCCTCAAGTCTCCTTTCATACGAAAGGCCTTCCATTCCTCGGATCATTCTAGTGGCCCTTCTTTGTACCTGTTCTAGTTTGAATTCATCCTTCTTAAACATGGGAGACCAAAACTGCACACAATACTCCAAATGAGGTCTCACAAACGCCTTATATAACGGGACTAGCACCTCCTTATCCCTACTAGAAATACCTCGCCTAATGCAACCCAAGACCGCATTAGCTTTTTTAACGGCCACATCACATTGCCTACTCATAGTCATCCTACGATCAACCAGGACTCCTAGGTCCTTCTCCTCCGTTACTTCCAACTGGTGCGTCCCCAGCTTATAACTAAAGTTCTTGTTAGACATCCCTAAATGCATAACCTTACACTTCTCACTATTGAATTTCATCCTGTTACTAATACTCCAGTTTACAAGGTCATCTAAATCTCCCTGGAGAATATCCCGATCCTCTTCCGAATTGGCAATACCCCCCAACTTGGTGTCATCCGCAAACTTTATCAGCCCACTCCTACTCTTGGTTCCCAGGTCAGCAATAAATAGATTGAATAAAATCGGACCCAAAACCGAGCCTTGAGGAACTCCACTGGTAACCCCTCCAACCGGACAGTTCCCCTTCAATACTACCCTCTGCAGTCTCCCTTTAACCAGCTCCTTATCCACCTCTGGATTTTCATTTCGATCCCCATCTTTTCCAATTTAACCAGTAATTCTTCATGCGGTACCGTATCAAACGCCTTACTGAAATCCAGATATATTAGATCCACCGCATTTCCCTTGTCTAAAAATCTGTTACTTTCTCAAAGAAGGAGATCAGGTTGGTTTGGCACGATCTACCTTTCGTAAATCCATGCTGTAATCTATCCCAGTTGCCATCGGCCTCATGCTCCGGAACCATTCTCTCTTTTAAGATTTTTTCCATGACTTTGCATACTACAGATGTTAGACTAACAGGCCTATAGTTCCCCGGGTCACTTTTTTTCCCCTTCTTGAATATAGGAACTACATTAGCTAATCTCCAGTCAGTCGGTACAATCCCGAATTTAGGATTTATTAAAGATTATCGCTGACGGCTAGCAATATCCTCGCCAATTCCTTAATATTCTAGGATGAAGATTATCCGGGCCCCCCGATTTACTTCCGTTAAGCTGTTCAAGTTTGGCTTCTACCTCAGATACCGTAATGTCTACCCCCATATCTTCATTCCCATCGGTCCCTTTATCACTATTCCTTAGCCCTTCATTAGCCTCATTAAAGACCGAGGCAAAGTATTCGTTCAGATATTGCGCCATTCCAAGATTATCCCTAATCTCCACTCCATTTAAAGTTTTAAGCGGTCCCACTTCTTCTTTCTTGGTTTTCTTCCTATTTATATGGCTAAAAAACCGTTTGCTATTGGTTTTAATCCCCTTCGCTAGGTCCATCTCTACTCGTCGCTTTGCCTTTCTCACAGCTTCCCTGCACCCTCTGACCTCAATAAGGTAGGTTTCCTTGCTGATCCCTCCCATTTTCCACTCCTGGTACGCTTTCTGTTTTTCTTAATGACCCTCTAAGACGCTTGCTCATCCAGCTCGGTCTAAAACTGCTACCTATGAGCCGTTTCCCCCTTCTCGGGATACATGCCTCTGACAACTCCTGCAACTTCAACCTGAAGTAACCCCAGGCGTCATCTGCCCTTAGATCCCTAAATATGTTAGCCCAGTCCACTTCCCTAACTAGTCGCCTTAATTTAGTAAAGTTAGCCCTTTTGAAATCGTACACCCTAGTCTCAGATGCACTATTGATTATCCTCCCATTTATTTGGAAACGAATTAGCTCATGATCACTGAGCCAAGGTTGTCCCCTACAACAATTTCCTCAACAAGGTCCTCGTTACTCACCAAAATCAAATCTAAAATGGCATCCCCCCTCGTCGGTTCAGCAACCACTTGATGAAGGAATTCATTAGCTATCACGTCTAGGAAAAGCTGAGCCCTATTATTATTACTAGCATTTGTTTCCCAATCTATATCCGGGAAGTTAAAGTCCCCCATGATCAAGCAGTTCCTATTAGTGTTTACCTCCTTAAAAACATTAAAGAGCTCTCTATCCGTCTCCAAGCTAGATCCTGGCGGTCTATAGCACACCCCAATCACTATCCCGGGTGAGGCTCTGGTAGTTTTCTTCCCCAATGTGACCATTGCCCAAACAGACTCTGTATTATCCATTGCATTGCTAGTTATCTCGTTACATTTCACCTCATTATTGATATACAGTGCTACTCCCCCACCTTTACCTTTGCATCGGTCTTTCCTAAACAGCACATACCCTTCCATACCTGTACTCCAGTCATGGCTACCGTTCCACCATGTTTCGGTTATTCCTACGATATCCGGTTTCAATTCCCGGACCATAAACTTAATACAGTAAGAGCTCTCAAATATATTCCAGAAAATTTCCATATCTGTCACAGTGCTGAACTGGCATTTCTTAAAAACTAGGATGCTGTGCAATGGAAGAGGACATCTTCGCCTAACCAGGCATGGTGACAATTCCCTCCTGCTGGAATGGACCGAGACACATTAACTCCAGTAACTAACTTTTATACCAAAGCTCACATAGCATACTTTCAAGATAGTTATGTAATTTCTTAAATATTATCGGTACATACATCTGGCAATGATTGTGAATCTTGACAAGTTATGAGCTTTTTGTGGATACCTTACATGTTACCCCTTATGGATAAATATTCTACACGACAGGTGTCTGATGTAGTGAGTGTGTCAGGTCTGAGATGAGAGTTGTTTTCAAACAAGAGGGGACCTTTTGCCATGAGGGAATGAGACCACACAACATTCCTGTTGGGGGATGGGAGAATGGGGGACAATGATAGGGGATCAAGGGACATGGGGGATACACAGAGCCTGTGGGATGGGAGGATGAGATAGTCCCAACAATAGAGGGAGTGGGAGGATGGCTCACAGAGACACTTACAGTCACTCCCCACTCTGATTTGCTCTCTTCTGCTGCTGAGGGCTCAGGTACCAAAGCCAGACTTTGTCATTGCTCTGAGCCTCCTTCAGCTCATCAGGGTTTAGGAAGCTGGTCTCTCTCTGAGATGCATTGTCTACATCTGGCATCTGAGATCAGTACTGTTCTGTGTTTCCTGTCCTATCGGCCTTACCTCCAGCCACAACCTCTCTATTTAGGCCTGGAAGTTTGAGAATTGAATGTGGCTGGGTTTTGTTCAAGCCTAATTATATCACTAAAAAATCCCTTCTTGTTTGTAACTGAGAAAGGATTCAGAAAAATGAATGTACAGCTGGGATGCGGCCAGGTTAAAAGTCACCATGTGAAAGAGGTGGCCTGGGAGACTCCCTGTATCCATAACAATTTTGCCTCCATCCTGCTCTCTTATTACTGGTAAGAAAGATGCTGCTCCCCAGCAAGATGGAATTCAGACCCTGGAGGGGGTGGCACAGTAAAGTTTAAGGCCAGAAGAGATCACTGGATCATGTACTCTGACCTCCTATATCTCACAGGCCTCCCACACCACCCAGCTAGCAAGCCCAACAACCAGAATTAGACTAAGTATCACATGCCTCAGGAGACTACACTATTGTATGCTGTAGACAGAGAACAGGGAGGGACCAACGTGCACTAGTGACCGAGGTGCAACAATGCACCTGTATTAAGGAGGTGGAGTATATGTAAGACATGAGAAGTAATTGTTGCACTGTACCCAGCCCCAGTGAGGCCTTAGCTGGAGTTCTGTGCCCAGCTCTGGGAGCCACTCGTTAGGAATGATGTGAACAAACTGGAGAGAGCACAGAGGAGAGCAACAGAAATTATCAGAGCTTTAGAAAACCTGCCCTGTGAGGAAAGGTTAAAAAAAAACTGGGCATGTTTAGTCTTAAGAAGAGAAAACTGAGGTGGTGGGGGGCAGTATTTAGGGACTTAAAGATACAAAGAGTCACCTAAATACTTCTTAAAAATCTGATGCCTAATAATCTAAAACACCCTGAAAGTCCAAGAGATTGATGGTACATCTTCCAATGCAGAATTTCCAGACCAAATTATTGTTTGTAGATCTTCTCTGAGATCTCTCAGGCATAGTGAGCCCACTGTTGAAACATGGTGTGCAGTTCTGGTGTCCAAACTGCAAAAGGAATGTGCCTAACTCACTTTTGAAAATGGTATTTAGTGGCCTGTAAATGAGTCCACTCACTGCTATGCTCCCCCTAGTGGACAAGCCAGGCATCCCAGCATTCTCACTGGTCTAGCGCCCCCTGCTGATGATTGCTCCAGCATTGTGGCAGTTTCTATGCAAGATAACTTGGACCTCTGCTGGGCCACCATGTTTAGTCCACCCTTTCCAGGGGAACAACTTCCTACATCTCTTCTCAAGTTCCCTCTGGCGGACCCAGAACACTGCATTGAAAAACCCATTGAACAGCCATGGCTGGTCTGGATCAGCTGACTCAGGCTTGTAGGGCTTGGGCTGCAGGGCTAAAAATTGCAGTATAGATATTTGGGCTCGGGCTGGAGCCTGGGCTCTGAAACCCCATGAGAGAGGAGGATCTCAGAGACTGGGCTCCATCAGAAACCTGCAGGCCCAAGGCAATTGACCTGACCAAGCCCCACAAGCCCAAGTCAATTGACCTGTCTCTGAGACACAATTCTATAGGTTTTATTGCAGTATAGATGTACCCCAGTCACTTCTCAGGTTCCCTGCCTGGAGAGTTTCTTCCCTGCTCTTAGCTTCCTTTCCTGCTCTGGCTCCCGCCCCGCTGCCTCAAAGCACTGCAGTAGCCTTTATGCTCTCTGCAGCATCTACAGACAACTGCTATCTACTTTTATACAGGAATCACCCAATTCCTCTCGGGTGAGGTCCCTGTAATCAGAGCAGCCTTATCCCCAGGCTCCAACCAAAGGTTAAGTTATTCTGTTCCAGGTCCTAAGCAAAGCAGAGTGAATAATTGATTGTTCAGTTTGGTGACTGAACCAAAAAAATGACCAAAATATGCTTTGTTTCTAATCTAGATTGATTGTTTTTCTTATTGAAATGAACACCCCCCTACCTCCATCCCTGTAATTTCATTTGGGTCAATTTCAAACACAATGAAAAGTCAATACAATGATTTTTTTTTAATCCAGTGCCAGTTCAATTCATTTTTTTCCTTTCTTTCTTTTTCCTTTTTTTTTTTTTTTTAGAAAATGTTGATTTGAAATTAAATGTCAGATCAGATCATTTCAGCATTTTCTAAATGGACTGTTTTGACATTTCTGAAATTTTTGTTTTGAGTTTTTCTTTTGGCTGAAACTATTCACTGAAACATACCTGAGTTCACTAATAATTTTTGTGCCCTGAAAAGTGCATTTTCCAGCAAATTTAGTGTTATTGATTTGTTGTCTTAAAATCAAGTGTAGATGTCTGACTAAAATACACACTCTTGCTCATTCAGAAGATATTTGGCTTGGTAGAGAAATCAATTTATGAAATTCTCTGTCTTGTGTCATGCAGGTTAGATTTTGCCTAAGTTACCTACATGCTTCTGAAAAGTTCACCCTTTGGGATTATTATATACAACCAGGTAAACATGAGCTGCCTGGTGATTAAGAAGTGAGCAAAGTTCAAAGTGGCGGTAAGATGCAAATTTTTAAGTGAGGATAATTAACCATTGGGACAATTTACCATGGGTTGTGGCAAATATTCCATTTGCCTTAAAATCAAGTTTAGACGCCTTTCTAAATGACAAACTGGAGCTCACTCGGAAGCTATGGGCTTGATAAAGGCGGGGAAATTCTCTGTCCTGTGCTATGCGGGAAGTCAGACTAGATGATCATGATGGTCCCTTTTAGCTTTCGAATCTAGGAATCCTGCAGTACAGCGTGTAGCAGTATTTGTAGAATTGGAAACTTCATCCGCCAACAGAACTGCAAATGCTACTCAAGAAGTAACAACATTTACTTCCCCCTCCCTTCCAGCAGCTTCCTCAGACTGCACCGATCCATAAAGCTGTGTTCTCCCCCTCCCTCCAAAAGGAACAGACAATAGCTCACATAAAGAAAAGAAATGCCTGTGCTTGATATCTCCCATAGTCCCTTTAAAAAACTCTGAAAGGTTTCAGCTACAGAGAATCTACTTTTAGATTTATATATTATTTAAAAATATTGGTTTTGCTCATAAAAAGTTAGGCCTAGAACTGCAAGTGCGACATTTTAATTAACCTAATTTGTGTGCTCAGTCGCCATGTTTACGCAGGCAAATCTGGTAAGTGTGCACGCAAATCAGCAGTACGAGTCATTTGCTTGTAAAGGTGCCTTATTGCATGCAAACTTGTGATAACTGCATGCACAAACAGGACATGCAGTGTTGCAGCACCACATGCATTTTGCACGTGTAACCCTCTTGCCCGTCAGAATTGGCAGCAACAAGGGCCAGGTTCAGTATCTAGGGGTTCCGTTTCAATAACGCAATGCAAAACCTGCTCGAGCTCCCACCCAGTGACCTGGGACAAGTACATACCACCCCCCCCCCCGCCTGGGCGCCTCTAAGAGGCAAAACTTTCCCTCTCACAAGCACAGAGTCTGAGTGTAGCAAACTCCTTTTAATAAAGGAGGGAAACAATGCAGCATAATGTTGGGGAGACACCACAAACAGGATTCATAACACAAACCATGAGTAAAAAACCCACCCCAAGTAAGTCAGGCAGTGTCCTTTTCCTCTCAGGGTCTTAAGTTCAACGACCCAAAGGATCACCCCACCCACAATTTTTGTCCTTGGTCAGAAATTCAGTTCATCTGCAGAGTTCACTTCACAGCCTGGATGGAAGGGGTGGGGCGGGGAAGGTATGGAGGGTATCTTACACTCTCCGCTGCTCTGGCCCTTAATGGCCAATTGCTATGTGGTTCTGCTTCGGTCCTCTCCACTAGCGATCCCTCTCCCACAGCTGCTCACCAATATGCTTTCAGCTCCTCCCCAAGCCCTCAGCAAGTTAAGCTGTTAGTAGGAGAGCCTCACTGCTGATGCACTTGGATAGTCTTCTTGTATCAGAACCAGTAACTCTGAGTAGGTCTAATGCTTAGACCTAGTTTCAGTCATTTCAGCTCTGCAACATGTAACAAGCCCCTTCTTAAAACAAAATTAACTTCTCGCATGAACAGAGAGCAACAATACCCGAAGTCCAAAGGTGCAAACAATTTGATGTTTATTGGGGTGAACTTCCAGCAAGCTTAAATTCAAGTTCCTTTTCCTTATTTTCAAATCCCAACTTACTTCCTGTTTGCCCCTAATTTATATAGTAATATTTTCAGCTATACCTTAACCAATCATTCTACTAAAATTTACCTAACCAATACTAACGTATTGTAACATGATCAGCTAACCAATTATATCCCACCACCTTAATTAGTTTACACCCAGCAAAATTAATTATACAGCAGACAGAAACAATCACCGAACCAGACAGAGACCATGCAAATAAACATACAAAACAATACAGAAGTGAGGATTTCACAACTACATCTATACAGACATAAGGGTTCTCCAGCTGTGTCTATTGATAAGTGAGTTCTTACCAGACAGAAAACTATCAAACTAAATTTCTAGTCTCTTTCCTTTCTCTGGAGGGGATAGATCGAATCACCTTCCTAACAGCCCCAGATTGCCTTATTTTAATAGGACTAGTTTGGAATGTGAGGATGTGACCATACATTTCCCAGTTTATGGCTGCTAAAGAACCAGGCCTCAGACTGTCACAGTAAGAGAAGGCCATTACACAGACAATGATTTTTGATTCTTTCTTTTATACCTCTATAACAAGCTAAGTGATAAGAATACACCTCCATTCTTAAGGTATAGGCCTTTGCAGACAGGCCTGAATATCTATATCCTAACAAGCACCAATGGAAAAAAATTGGTGTGTGCTCAGCACCCATCAGCAGCTCCCCCTGGCCCCACCCCACCCCCCTGCTCCAGCTCACCTCCGCCTCCACTTCCTCCACAAGCGCGCCACTGCTTCTTGCTTCTCCCCACTTCCTCCCAGTGCTTGCACTGCAAAACAGCTGATTAGCAGGGCAGAGAGGGAGGGGTAAAGAGGAGGAATGCGGTGCACTGGGGGAAGAGGTGGGGCTGGGGTGGGGACTTGGGGAAGGGATCCAATAGGGGCAGGGAGGGGCCGGAGTTAGGGCAGGTACTTTTGGGATGGAGCTGGTATGGAGTTGGAATGGAGGCAGGGCCAGGGGCAGGGATGAGGTGGAGTCGGGGTCGGGGGGATGCGGGCACCCACTGGTGCCAGGGAAAGCTGGTGCCTATGGGCAGGGGTCGTAGGCTCACACTACCACAGGCTCCGTCTTCTGGTCGGGTCAGAGGACAGGCCCTCAGGGGGAAGAGGAGGAACAGGAAATAGGGAATGGGAGGAGAGGAGGAGCAGAGGTGTCAAGAAGAAGAGGTGACACATTTGTTCAAGGAATCATAATTTATCTTTCATTCTTCCCACTAAGAACTCAGCTGTAGATTCCAGCCATCGTTCTCCTCAATGTGCACCCCAAGAAAATAAGTGTAAAAGGTCAGACCTCCCCTGAAGTTAATGCAGCCCCACCCATCAACACAAGCGGAGGATTTGGAATTAAAGCAGAGGCTCTTACCTTTTTCAGAAAATTAAACTGGACCAAAATCTGGCAGGTTCTCCATTCCTCTGTGCCAGATGGAGGGGCTCCAGTGTTAATAAAACCAAGGCTTTAAAATGGGATTTGAGAGCATGCCTGAGGGGAATGGATAACAAACTTTGAATACACTGAATAAACGGGACTGAACTCTGACCAAGGAAAGTGAAAGCAAAAAGAGTAGATTAAATATTAACCCTCCTGTTGTTCTACCTTTAGTTTACGTATCTTTTCCAGGAAAGGTTACCCTGAACCCTAAAGCTAGGTCAGTGCTTAGATGGGAATGCATTTTGTGTCTCTATAACAAACACACATTTAACAAACCACATTAAAACAACACTGACACTGGAGGTTACTTACAGACTTGGAAATTACAGGCTGGGCAATATTGAAGGGAATTGAAATTCACTCCATCTCTATCAAAAACAGATCAATAAATTAGAGGAAGATAATCCCCTCCTCCCCTCCCTACATATCTCCACAGAGTTTGATGAAGTATGGACACTCTGGATAGCCAGCAAAGGAGGTCCATATGAGTTCAAAAAGGATAGTAGAGAAACATGGACTGGAATATACAAAGTGATGGCAGAGGTAATAATAAGGGTAGAATATTGAAATTAATGGATATGGCTGTAAATTGGCTTACACAATATGCCATGAAATTGGCAGGGCGAGTCATAGAAGACACAAAACAACTAGAAGAAGCAATAGAGCACCGGAAAGCACAGGAATAGAACAGAAAATCAGAAACTGCAGTAGACAATGTTTGAAAAAGGGAAGTGCCATCCCCAATTATAAATCTTGTTTGGCAACAGCAGATTTCAGATAATTGTAAAGTGCCTGAAGAATGAGGACCAAAATGTAAAAAGGTGCCCTGAGCAAAATTAAAAGATGGAACATGGAATGACTGGAATAGTTGCTGGAATGGGGACCTTGGGAATAACCTAGACAAAGAGCTACCAAGCAGGGCTAGTGCAACCATTTAGGCAAACTAGGCGGCCGCCAAGGGTGTCTAGTGGTTGCGGGCGCCTAGAAGCCCGCTCAGGCGAGGAGGTGGAGTGGAAGTGAGCTGGGGCGGGGGGAGCACAGGGAGGGCCGCCTGCAGTAATGGGGGGGAGGGGCACACAGGGGAACCACTCCCCGCCCCAGATCACCTCCACTCTGCCTCCTCCGCTGAGCACACAGCCTCCGCTCTAAGTCTCCTCCAATTGGCACCGCAAGCCTCAGAGGGGAGGAGAATTAGAGCGGTGCCGGCGTGCTCAGCGGAAGAGGCAGAGCTGAGGTGAGCTGGGGCAGGCTCCCCTGGCGGGGTTAGCTGCCGCGGGAGGGGCTCCCCAGTTAGCTGCTGTGGGGAAGTCTCTCCAGGCGGGATTAGCTGCAAAGGGAGGTAGTTGCTGCGGGGGCTTCCCGGGTGGGGGTGGCGGGCTCCCAGGTAGGGGCTCAGTTAGCTGCCGCAGGGGGCAGGGCTAGCTGGGGGGCGCAAGGTGGAAGTTTCGCCTAGGGCACGGAACTTCCTTGCATCGGCCCTGATACCAAGCAATCCCTCGGCAGGGGGCGCCATACTGCAAACATCACTGTATGATGGGAGCCAGGATCTGGTAAAACCTAAACCGAGACCTAGGCTGGTGCCTGTCAGAATGGGAGAAGTAAGTGCTCAGGAGGGAGAAGTAGCAAACAATGCTTTCACCAGATTGGTAAATCTGATGAAGGAGAAAATGGAGCAGTTAACAGAGCATATTAGGATGCAGGAGCTGTGACTTGATTGCAGGGGAGTGGATAAAAAAAGAATCTCAATGTCAAAAGCAAAGAGCGAGCAGGTTAACACCCAGAATTGATGCATTAACTCATGGAGTTGCTCAGAAATGGTTAACTGCAGCAGGGAAGGGCATTCCCACAATCCATTTGGCAGGCAGACAAAAGCAACAGACACTGGGGGAACAAATTCAGGCTTTGAAAGAGCAGGTAACAACTCCAAGTCTCCTCTCAGAGACAAAATAAACACCAAGGGTGTGGGTTCCCAACCTCCTGCTTTAACTCATGAAGCCCCACTCCTTACTCAGAGCTGACAATATAAGCTTTTTCAAATATTTTTACATACTGCTTAAGTTTTCTTTTATATCCTCTCTCAATTTGCTAAACTGGCTGCTGCCACCTATACCTAAAGATGATCTCATATAGTTAATTAATCTCTTGGCTCAGGTCTCCCTCCCTTTCTAGGCTGCTTTCTCCTCTACACACATCTCTCTTCACTTCTGCCCTCTCTTTGTTTTAAAAGTTAAAAGTTATACTTGTTACACAAATCTCCATCACAGAAAAAGACAAAGCAACAACAAACAAGCAAAGAAAACCAGGAAAAAAACTTTAAAGTTTAAATAAGTCCAGTAAATTAATTATGTTAACCACTCAGGCATGGACCAGCTAGAAATATTCCTAACTTTCTTGAAGAAATAGCTGACAAGCAATAGATGTGTTAACTCTTCTTCTAATTCTAGCCATTAATAAATATATGAACATGGATATTTGTTTTCCATATAGTGGCATTTTTTAAGTAAAAGTAATATAATGTGATAGAAACTGCCTTAAGTTAATTACATTAATACAACAAAGTGGGTAGATAACTTAATATGAATTTTTATCAATTCTTATTAAAAGTTTTAAATCAAAAGATAAGAATTCACTTATTTAAATATTTAACTCTTTACTTTACCTGTCTGTTTTCTAAACTGCATTACTTTAATAACTTAGCTCTTAATGCCTTATCTAGCGTAGTTATAAATACAATTTTGGTGACATTCATCTTTAATTGTAAGTTTGTCCTGTATGTCATGTATGTTGTCTTGTGTCATATGTTGTGTGTATCATGTGACTACTTTATTCTTAAATTTTGTTGCAACAAAATTCAATTTTATCCTTTTAAAAAAATATAAATGGTAACACTATTTCAATGTTATGGTTGCGGTGTAATCATAATATTATTAATAACCAATTGTTTTGCAAAGCCCTAAGTTATAAATATGTGTACATATATTTTTGCCTCAACAAATAATGCAATTACAAAGAAAAAAATATTCAAAGGACAAAAAATGTAAGGGGGTTATCAATATTAATGAAAAAGTAATATTAACAAAAATGTGAGTTTCTTGTCTGGGTTTTTATAAACTGGTTTGCACCTTTATAAAATATTAAAATATAGTAATAAGTATGTTATAGCAAAAATGGCAAAACTATAACAATATGTACTATGGTTATGTTGAAAAATGTTAATGCTAAACAATTTCAACAGGTTTCCACCTTTGTCTCCCAAACACAATCAAGTGTTGTGAAAGTTTAATACCCTCAAAGAGTTTGCATAGACCTTATGTTAGGTTAAAGGGAAGTAGTATAGTTAACAAAAGTAGAGAACCCCCAATGTGCACGGATACGTGAATGAACAAAAGAAGGAAAACAGGCCCCAGAGTCGCAGTCCCCCCGCCCACACTCAGCCAACCTCCTCTCCCTGGGGCTGCAAATGTCAACTTTGGCCATGCCTAGGAGGAGGTTGTTGAGGTGGTCCCATGCCTTTGTGGGGCTATGGATAGGTGTGCATATATAAAAAGTGTTGTGTATTTGGTTGTCATGGTTTTTGTTCCTATGGCAACTGAGTTAGATTATTAGGGGATAGCCCAGCCAGCTTCGGCCAGTTGGGTGAGCTCTGTGTCTGTAAATAAAATGGTAGTTTTGTTAGCTGCCTGCTGTCTGGCCTCAAGTGATTTCTTCTTACACTGGCTGCCCCCAAGGATATAACAAGTGGTGACGATGGATGGGATTCCAGTGCTGCTCCAGTAACAGAAGGAAGTAGAAGTCAAGGTAAAGAACAAACAAACAAAAAAAACCCTGCTTGTTTGCACTGACTGTGAAAGTGAAACTAAACATCATGGCTAATCTGACCAGGCCACTGGAACCTTTTGATGAGAATATAGAGCGGTGGCATGTGTATACTGAGCGTTTTGAGCTTTTTGTTGTTGCAAATGACCTTACAGAAGCGAAGAAGGTGCCAATATTCTTAAGTGTTGTAGGGGCTAAAACCTACTCCCTGCTACGCAGCTTACTACACCCTGTTGAGCCTGAGACTAAATCTTACAGTGACATTGTGGAAATCCTGGGGTCCCATTTTTCCCCAAAACCACTGGTAATTGCTGAAAGATATAGGTTCCACAAAAGAGACCAAAAGGAAGATGAAACAGTTGTATAATTTGTAGCAATTTTAAAAAAGCTAGCAGAACACTGTGAATTTAAGGAGATGTTAAATGATGCCCTGCGTGACAGGTTAGTGTGTGGCCTCTACAGTGAAGCTATAAGGAAGCGCCTACTGACAGAGGCTCAGCTTACATTACAGAAGGCTGTTGATATTGCTGTGTCCATGGAACTGGCTACAAGGGAGGCACAATACATTGGTGCATCCCCTAGGGTGAAAAATTGTCACAAGAACTGACCCACAAAACTGTGCAGAGTCAAGAATGTTACCGCTGTGGTAAGCCGGGTCACCAGGCATCAGAATGCTAGTGTAAGGCCCTGGTGTATCGACACTGTGGCAAAAAGGGACACATTGAGTGTGCCTGTAAACAAAAGAAAAAGAGGCCTGTGGTCTGGCCGACAAAAAGAGGAATCCTGCATACCCTACAGCAGACCCAGAATGATCAAGGTGACACCTCCTCGCAAGAGGAAGTGCCACTGCATGTTTTGTCTTTGGCAGTGGGCTCACATGAATACTGGGTAACCCCGTTGTTGGATGGCAAACCTATACACATGGAACTGGACACCGGTGCAGCCGTCTCGCTGGTCTCTGAGACTGTGTATAAAGAAAAGCTACAGCATCTTCCACTTAAGGCAACAAAAACTGTTCTGAAGATGTATACGGGAGAAGCTGTGCCCATGTTTGGCACTATTGATGTTAAGGTGGTGCTTAATGGACAGGCTGCTAAATTGCCACTGTTTGTGGTGAGAGGTAACTACCCAGCCTTAATGGGTAGGTCTTGGCATGGGAAGATTCAACTGAACTGGGCAGAAATGCACCGGATGACTAAAGAAGAAACCAGTCTAACCCCTATACTAAGGAAACATGCTGCTGTTTTTGGAGATGATTTGGGAAGTATGAAGGGAATCACTGTAACATTGAACATTAAACTTGGGAGTCCACCAAAATATCTGAAAGCCTGAACTGTGCCATATGCCATCAGGCCAAAAGTTGAAGCAGACCTAGAGTGCCTGGTCACCAATGGAGTCCTAATACCAGTTACCCATAGCTCATGGGCCACTCCTATCGTTCCAATAGTGAAGAAAGATGGCTCTCTCCAGATTTGCGGTGATTTTAAAGTCACTGTCAACCCTTTGTTGTGTGCAGAGCAATACCCGCTTCCCCACATCGATGACGTCTTCGCAGGCCTGGCTGGGGGACAAAAGTTCAGTAAGATCATAGAATCATAGAATTCGAGATCAGAAGGGACCATTATGATCATCTAGTCTGACCTCCTGCAAGATGCAGGCCACATAAGTCGATCCACCCACTCCTTAAGCAAGCGACCCCTGCCCCATGCTTCGGAGGAAGGCGAAAAACCTCCAGGGCCACTGCCAATCTACCCTGGAGGAAAATTCCTTCCCACCCCAAATATGGCGGTCAGCTGAACCCCGAGCATGCGGGCAAGACTCTCCAGCCATACCCTCTGGAAAAAGGCTAACAATATCCTATCATTGACCCATTGTACTAATTACCAGTGTGGCACTTAATTGACCTATTGACTAAGCCCGTTATCCTATCATACCATCTCCTCCATAAACTTATCTAGCTTAATCTTAAAGTCATGGAGGTCTTTGATTGATCTGAGCCAAGCATATTTACAGATGCACGTCAATGAAAAGTCCCAAGAGCTGTTGACTAATGTGACTCATAAGGGGCTTTATCGATACTGTCGCCTGCCCTTCGGAATAACGTCTGCTCCCGCCCTGTTCCAGAGGGCTATGGACCAGATCTTGTGTGGCTTGTCAGGAGTTCAGTGCTATCTGGATGATATCCTGGTCACTGGAAGAAATGAAGAGGATCACTTAAAGAATTTAGAGGCTACCCTACAAAGACTGGAAGAGTATGGCCTACGAGTTCGCAAAGATAAGTGTAAATTCTTCAAGCCCTCTTTGAATATTTGGGACACATCATTGATTCTGCAGGTCTTCAAAAGGCTCCTGCAAAAGTTAAAGCTATTGTGGAGGTTTCCCCACCTCAAAATGTAAGCCAGCTGCGCTCGTTTCTAGGACTACTGAACTATTATGGAAAGTTCATCTCACAGTTAGCCACACTGCTAAAACCACTTCATGAGCTCCTTGGGCAGAACAAGGCCTGGAAGTGAACTGAAGCCTGTGATGTTGCATTTAACAAAGCTAAGGATGCATTGCTAAATTCTGAAGTTCTAACGCACTTTGATCCATCCTTACCCCTACAATTGGCCTGCGATGCCTCCCCTTATGGAGTGGGAGTAGTCGTGTCACATATTATGCCTTCGGGAGAAGAGAGACCTATTGCTTTTGCTTCACGCACTCTAAGCAAAGCAGAAACTAAATATGCCCAAATCCAACGTGAGGCATTAGGAATTTTTTTTGGAATTCAGAAGTTTCATCAGTACCTGTTTGGGCGAAAGTTTACTCCTCTCTCAGACCATCGACCTCTGACTTCAATTTTTGGACCCTACACAGGCATTCCCCCATTAGCTGCTAGTCATATGCAACATTGGGCATTATTACTTTCAGCACACACATATGAAATCAAATATCGGAAATCCACTCTGCACGGCAATGCAGATGGCCTCTCAAGGTTGCCTTTGCCGGAAAAAAAATCAAGATAGTGCCCAAAAGGAAATCTACTTTGAATAGGTAGAGAATACACCCATCACTGCTACTCAGATAAAGAAGGCAACTCGCGTTGACCCAGTATTGTCCCAATGTATGGACCTGGTGATGCATGGAAAATCTCGACAAACCTCTCCGTTCTCACCCGACCTTGTTACCTACATGTCCAGGAGGACGGAGTTATCGGTCCAATCTGGTTGTTTGTTGTGGGGGAGATGTGTCATTATTCCACCACCACTGAGATCACAGATGTTAGAACAGCTACATTCCGGTCACTTTGGAATAGTGTGCATGAAGGTAATTGCACAAAGCTATTTTTGGTGGCCTGGATTGGACAGTGCTATTGAAGAAAAGGCAAAAGCTTGTATGTTATGTCAGGGTGTGAGGAATGCACCCCAGTGGGCACCCCTACACCCATGGGACTGGCCTGAAAACCCGTGGCAACATATTCACATTGACTTCGCTGGCTCCCTTGAAGGAAGCATGTTCTTGGTGGCAGTAGATGCCCATTCTAAATGACCAGAAGTCTCTATAATGCAGTCCACTACTGCAGAGAGTACTATCCAAAAACTATGAGGACTCTTTAGTCGTTTTGGTCTGCCAGAACAACTTGTGAGCGACAACGGACCACAGTTTGTCTCTCAGGAGTTTCAAAATTTTATTAAGGCAAACGGGATACACCACATCACATCAGCACCATATCATCCATCCACCAACGGATTAGCTGAAAGATTTGTGCAGACAGTGAAACAAGCTTTGAAATCGGCAAGGGGACAACACTCCATTCAAAAGCGTCTGGACACCTTCTTACTATCCTACGGAAACACACTTCATGCTACGACCAAGACATCCCTGGCCTTTCTAATGATGGGACGACAGCTGCGCACTTGCTTTGATCTGCTGAAACCTTCTGAACCCCTACAAATTGTGCAACGTCAGCAGCAAGATCAAGTCATCAAACGGGCACCAAGAGCAAAAGACTGAACCTTTAGCCCGGGACAGCCAGTTTTGGCAGGGAATTATACTTCTGGAGCTAAAAGGGTCCCTGTCACTGTCATTGCTCAGACGGGACCTATTTCCTGCATAGTCCGGACTGCAGAGGATCTCACCTGGTGGCGACATGTAGATCAGCTGCTGCCAGGTCATACCAATCCTCAGGACACATCTTCAGTTGAGTTGCCTGACTTCACCACCTCCAGCGAGACACCGAATCAAGAGTCACCTGTTCCTGACTTTTCCCCTCCATTACTGCCAGTGGCAGAGATACCCCTCTACCCAGCACGAGCTGATACCCAATCCTCACCCCTTCACACTACGAACCCTGAGCCCATTGTCCGGCTCACGCCCAAGACAATTTTGGGTGTAACAACACCAGAAGTCTGCCATAATCCACCTAGAGACAGAAGGCCTCCTCGTCGGCTGGATCTTTAGCTAGGGCGAACCCATGGTTATGGGGCAAAATAATCCTCGGGGTTTAGCCGGGAATGGAGGCAGTCTGCCCTCCTTCTCTAGTTAGTGTTTGTTTTATTTTGGGGAGGGAGGAATATGTTGTGTATTTGGTTATTGTGGTAATAGAATCTTGTGTTGCTATGGCAACTGAGTCAGATTATTAGGGGATAGCCCAGCCTGTTTGGCTGGCTGTTGGTTAGTTCTGTGATAGCAATAAATGGCTGCTTCAAGGTTTACAGCTTTCTGTGTCTCCAGTGATTTCTTCCTAAAGCTGTTGCCCCCAAGGATATAACAACAGTCTCCGTCCCCTGGCATTGCATACAGCAAAACGTCCCCACACCTGGCTAGACACCCACAGACTCTCTGCCTTGTGCCAATGCAACACCCTCCCCCTCCTAGGGTTAGCCCAACCTGTCTGTGCTCTGGGCTGGTGCTGGTAGCCAGGGTGAGCTCAAGATGGGGTGTCGTTTACTGGTCTCAGCTCTTGTCAGCTCCAAGTGGAGAGTTTACAAGAGCCCCCTATTTCCAGCAGCCAGTTCTCCCAGTAGCTCTGTCTCTCTCCCTCCCAGCCCAGGGCTCCTGCTACTTCTTTGTTTTCTCTCTCACTTTCCGGGACTTGTCACTCACCTCTCCCCACTCACCACTGGGGGTCTGCTCATTCACAGGGGTCAGAGTTAATTCTGGGCATTTGACTGGCACCCCCCTCAGGCATTCAGGTTTGTGAGAAGAGGAAGCAGAAGGAGCTCTCTTGCCTGCTCCATACCCCTTCCAAGGCTCTCTTGGTGACCTCCAGATCACGGTCCGTACACACTTTTTCCAACTGTGCTTTGGTGTGTTTAGCTGACGTCTCCAGCCCACATCTCTGGTCCTTTCCTGTGTTCTGCTGCCCTTGCCAGAAAAACAAACAAACAGAAAATAACAAAATGTGACCTTTCCCCCGACCTGTTTCCAACCCTCTCACTTTTGAATCTCTCAGGATCTACATTATCTGGCATGTCAGTGGCTGGAGCGTGATACTTGGTTAACCAATAAACAGAGTGTAGATCCTGCCAACTGTTCCACGGCTGGGAGGCACCTTTCTACCAACTGTCCTTACCATGAATACAGGGCCGCCCGGGGCGGGAGCATGTGGGGCAATTTGCCCCAGGCCCCAGTCCCCACAGGGACCCCACGAGCCCTGGCCAAGAATTCCTTTCCTTACCTGGCGGCGGTCCAGGTCTTCAGTGGCATTTCGACGGCGGGTCCTTCAGTGCTGCTGAAGATGCGGCGCGACTGAAGGGCCCCCCGCTGCCTCCTGAATCCTCTGGGTGGCCCTGCATGAACAAGCCTTGTCTGTACCAGGCTGGATCAACTCCCTAACTCTGCCAGCTGCTGCAGACCCCACTGTAATTCAATAAGTTGGCAATAGGCACAGTCCAACACTTGAACCCTCTGAGCTTCCCTCTGGAATGTCCAGCCCCTGTTCTACTGGACACTCACACCATTCATAGGTTTACTGCTTCCCAAGAGACAGTACACCCCAGCTTTCCAGTTATCCCTCAGATCGCCACTCCATTTAACACACAGCACTTTGATGTGTCTCTAGTGAAATCAAGTAAAAGTTAATTTAGCAGAACAGAGATTCAAGTGGTAGCAAATAGTATTGGAAACTAATGGTTACATAGAAAACAAAATGATAATATGCTCCCTAGAGTCTAGAGTGATTTAACTAGATTCTTTTCTATCTTCCAGACCAATGTTCACCCCAGTGTCTCTCTTGCATTTCACATCCAGGTTTGGCTGGGATCCTCTGTTCATGAGACAAGTGCATTGTTAGCCTGATTTGAGGGTACCAAAAAGCGGTGCCCCCAATTTTATTTTTACACTCCCTGCAGAGTGGCGGGCCACAGCTGGGCCAGGGCAGCGTTCACCTTGAGGGGCTCTGAGGACACTGTGCAGGGAGAGGGTTCCACTCGCGGCTCCAGCAGGGTGGCTAGAGATGTGGGGGAAACCCGGGGATGAATCTGGGTGCTCCCAGACATTACCTGCTTTCTGCTGTTTTCCGGGCTGCAGCTGGTAGGAGCCGGGCCCCACATGCGCCTTGGTGCTGGCTGCAGGCTGAGTAAGTGCCTGCGGAGCCCGCTTCTACATGCCAGCTGGCCCCGCATCTCGAGACCCAGTGCTGGCCAGCAGCTGCAGTCACCATGAACACCATGGGGCCCAACACGCTGGCCCCACCCCCTCCACAGCCTGCCCGCCATTGGGCACCCGCCCTGCAGGCAATGCTCCCCTCTCCCCCCAGACTCTTCCCCCTGCAACCTGCCCCACAGCGCTCCCCTCTCCACTCATAGAGCCTCCCCCTCCCCCCGCCCCCCCCCCCGCAACGCGACCCTCTCCCCCCAGACCCTTCCCCCTGCAATCCACCCTGCAGCGCTCCCTTCTCCCACCCACATAACCTGCCCCTTAGCGCCTACCTCCGTGGGCATCCTCTGCAACTGCAGGCCCCGCCACCTCCCTTCACTGAGCCCCACATCAATGCCTGCCTGCACCCCCCCTGCCAACCTGGAGCCACCTCTTCCCCAAGCCCCCTAGATCTGGGCTCTGATCCCCAAAACATTTCCAGATCCATGGGGGGGGCAGGGACTCTAGCCCAGTGCAGGAGACCCAAGGCCATTTATTTTCATTAAATATGTAGAGTGAATAATGAAATTAATAAATGTTCAAGCTAAATGTGTATTAATTCTAATGAACAATGCCAGATTATGCAGTATTCATTTTTGAAAGTTTATAATAAGCGATGCTCCGGGGGGAGGGGAGGAGGAAGGGAGGAGCAAAGTGGAAGTTTCACCTAGGGCGCAAAATACCCTTGCACCAGCCCTGCCTGTAGTGGTCACAGTAGAGAGGCAGATGGTGACAGCAGCCCAGGGGTAAGGAACAGCAACTGGCTGGGTGGCCAGCCAGAGCAAGTGCTCAGATGGCAGAGCAAGCCAGGTGCCTTCTTCCCTGGGTGGAAGGTGAGCTCACACAGATGCACCTCTGAAGCCTGGATCCTCACTGACCAAGAACAGCCACTGTGAGTGGGGTGTGGTGAGAAAGCAGAATTTCCTGGGAGACATAAAAGGCATTTCTCTAACTCATGGGCTCCCCCTGCTGAATTTCTAAAATCTGCTGTAAACGGTGGAGGTGTGAGTGCTTCTAAAAAAGCATATTTTATAAAATTAGGCAACATAAACATAGGACTCCCTACCAGCTCCCCATAAAATTGGGAATCTAGACTTGTGGAACTGAGATTACAGAGCGAGCTATTCACATTAAAGAGACGAACCCCACAGCATCGTCAGTGACCTGACAAAATTACTATTTTTTATTCCTCATTTCGGGTCTCTTTCACATATGGTTTTGCGTACTCATGTTACAAAATAGGTCAACTCACCCATTTTAACTGACATGACATTAAACAGGATTTTTATCTTTAGGGTGGACAAGAAGAGTCATGTTTACAGTAATGCTAGCTGGTTGTGGATGTCTCCCTTGACCCACTAATAAACTTGACTGTCCTTGGGCACATTAAGGACAAATTGTTTAATAATATCCCAGCTAAAATCAGCTATATTTTTGGACATGATGCTTTCCCTCTATTCTAGACTAACTAATTCAGAACTTTGCAGGCTGTGGAGTGTGCCCCATTGGAAATATTTTTTTCTTCCTGTTTACACACAAAACAAGCAGCTGCCCAAAGTTAAAGGGGGCTGATAGTTATAACATTATTTTCCTTCAGGTTTCAGCTAATTTTGTTTTGTCTCCCTGTGCATTCTGCCATGCTTCCAGAGGGATGAATCTCTGCCATCGGGCCCCCTGCCTGGCTTTAATTGATGTAATCGATTCCTGCTCTGGTCTCTTAGAGCTTTACTATTGGAGTTAATGCACAGCAAACTGGCATGTAAGTCTACAGTGTGTTAGCCTGCTGCACATTAACTGGCCTGGTGGCCCCCACTAAATGCACCAAAATATCTAAGAACAGCCACACTGGTCAGACCAAAGGTCCATCTAGCCCAGTATCCTGTCTGCTGCCAATGGCCAATGCCAGGTGCCTCAGAGGGAATGAACAGAACAGGTAATAATCAAGCGATTATGGGGCAGCAGACAGCCATTCTGTCACTCTGTCACTCTGTAATACACTTGATGCACTGCTGCGTTTCTGCATCCACGGCAGTGTTGTACTCACCCTTGTGAGTCACTAGGAATTGCAGTGGCACATCCCAGGGCTCTTAGTTCTGCCCCAGCTACGCCGCTCCATGAATTTGTTCACAGCATATTGTGGGAGAACTTGTCTGTTCTTCTCAGGCCCTTGTGGGCATGGGTGGCAAGTTTGTAGAAATTTTGGTGGTGCCCAGAACCCACCCTCCAACTCCGCCCCCCCCAAACTCCGCCCCCACCTGCCGAAGGCACTGGGAGGGGGTTCGGGGGGGGGGGGAAGTCGGGTGCAGATCCTGGGCTGGGGATTAGGGTGCAGGAGGGGGTACAAGGTGCAGGCTTTGGGATGGAGTTTGGGTGCTGGGTGCAGGCTCTGGGCTGGGGCAGGGGGTGGGTGTGCAGGAGAGGGTGAAGGGTGCAGGCTTTGGGACAGAGTTTGGGGTTGGGAAGGGATGTGTGGGAAGGGGGAGGGGGTGAACCTTCAGGGGAGGGAGTTTGAGGATAGGAGGGAATACAGGGGTGAGGGTGTGGGGCTGAGAATGAGGGATTCATGATGCAGGAAGGGGCTCAGGGCTGGGGCAGAGGATTAGGGTGTGGGGATGAGGGCTCTGGCTTGTTTTGAGGGTTTCTTGATCCTGGAGGGGGCTCTGGGCTGTGGGTTGGGGTGTGGGGTGAGGGCTGTGGGGCTGAGAATGAGGGATTCATGATGCAGGAGGGGGCTCAGGGCTGGGGCAGAGGATCAGGGTGCGGGGGGATGAGGGCTCTGGCTGGGGATGAGGGTTTGGGGCATTGGAGAGGCTCAGGGCTAGGGCAGGGTAAGGGCAGCCTGCCTTGCCATTAGGGAAGGGCAGGCACTAGGACCCTGGGGCAGCAGACAGCCATTCTGCTGGGAGCTGATCTCTGGCAGCGGAAACAGGCAGGGAAGAGGCTCTCGCTTTTTTCTGTCAGGCAGGGAAGCGGCGTGGTGGGTGGGGAGGGGGGGAACAAGCGGCGGGGGGGGGGCAGGCAGGGGGTGGGACCTGCTCCAGGCAGGGAGGCCCGCAGGGGCCGGGGACCGATCCAGGCAGGGCTGGGGGAGAGACCCAGCTCCAAATATTGCTGGAGCCCGGGCACCCGGCCCTGAATGTTCCTGAAACCCAGGCACCGCAAATGTATATAACCTGCTGCCCATGCTTGTGGAGATGTGCTCTGAGCCCACCGACTGAGAAAAAAAAAAAGATTTCTGGATGTGGTATCCATTGCAACTGGTGGAAAGACAGGGGTCCTACTCTGGATGACCTGTTCCAGTTGTTTGCATTCATGGCGTTTGGTTACAGACGGCAGTTATGGGTATAAGACTCTATGAAAGGCATTGTGACAGTGGCTTGTTGCTCAAAGAAGGTGACTGCATGCCTTGGTAAGGAGATGGTGCAGATTGAACATGAACATGGAATAGTGGAGATAGCTGTGGGTGGTTTAATAGCTGTGGATTCCGTCTGTGCTAACCAGTGGCTCTGGAGCAGGGCCACAAGCTGAGAGTGGTGGGACCACATCATCATGCAGACCGGAGTTGCTCAGCAGTGAGTCTAAGACTTCTCCATGAGGAAGGACACTTCCATTCAGCTTGTGAGAAGCTCCTCCAACCTTCCAGCACTGGGACATGCAAGTGAGGGAGGTCTTTCCCATGAAGAAGCAGTTGCTGTTGCCATCTGGAAAATGGCTGCTCCAAACTTCTACAGATCCGTGGCTAATCAGTTTGGTGTTACCAAGTCAGCTGTTGATACTGATGATGGACATTTCCAAGGCAATTATTGGTGTGGTTCACCCAGGTGTGTTGAAGTTTGTTAATGTCCCCCAAATAATAGTTGTCTTTGAGCAACTAGTCTTCCTGAATTATTATATTGGGCTCATCAAACATGATCTCGCCTGCCCATCTCCCCACCCCCACCATGCCAAGGTGCACATGAATATGTAAATCAGAACTATTAACTATTAACTCCGTTTGCAGGGATTGACTGACCACAGAGAGAGGTTCATGGGCCATCCCTAGTAATTCTGGAGCCCTATGCAGCACACCCCGTAGGGGGCGGTGTGGGGTCCCAGGCCTCCTTGGGAGGGAGGGACTGGCTTGGGCGACGGTGGGAACCACCACTCACCAGCGGGGGTTGGGGCAGGGAAGGGGTTAGGGCAGGGGCAGAAAGAGGCGGGGTGGGGCAGAGCAGGGGTGGAGGCCCTGGGGAAGAGGCAGAACAGGAGCTGGTGAAGCCCACTTCATCAGATGCATAGAATGGAACATATAGTAAGAAGATATATTTACAGAGAACATGAAAAGTTGGGAGCTAATTAATTAAGATGAGCTATTTCCTCATGTTAAGTAGCCTCACACCTTCTTGTCAACTGTCCGAAATGGGCCATCTTGATTATCACTACAAACATTTTTCCCCCCTCTTGCTGATAATAGCTCATCTTAATTAATTAGCCTCTTAGTGTTGGTAGGGCAACTCCCACCTTTTCATGTTCTCTGTATATATATCTTCTTACTATATGTTCCATTCTATGCATCTGATGAAGTGGGCTGTAGCCCACGAAAGCTTAAAGGGGTGGCTGTGTCACTGTTATTTTGGGTAATCCAGCCTATCCCCTAGTGCCCTGACTCACAAAGTCGTACCCTGAGTAAATTCACAGCTTCTCTATCAGTTTGAGAATATTTGCATTCTACAGAGGTGAGAGATCTAAAAGCAAAGGCAATGGGCCTTTCATGCTGGTCTTCCAGCACATATGAAATCACTGCTCCTCTCCATACGGGGAAGTGTCATAAGCTGACTTTATAGGCAAAGATGCATTTTGGGTGTATGGTCCCTTTCAAATGATACAAACTTCTTGGTCCCATCCCACACAGTGTGTGGGCCAACACCATTCTTGTCCAACAGGTCACATGGAGGATGTGTAGGATGTGACACTGTTAGGCAAGAACCTACGGTAATTGTGATAGGCTGATAATTTCCTATAATACCCGGAATGAACTTTATTGAACTAATGTCAATGTTACTGAATTAAGATTTATATCTCTGCAGTTCATTGCAGTAACTATGCAAATGTTTGTGCACTAGTCTGGGATTCCTTGGAACTTCAAAGAACTTTTTGGAACTTTTTGGAACAGTGTATGTGAAGTGGATTTCTTAGGAAATCCCTTGGGGTTCTGGAAATACAAATGTTCCCTTCTGATGCCAGCCTTTGAAGCCACCCCTCTGGGAATGTGTGCATAGACTAGTTCAAACTGGATTATGCAGGTACCTAGAGACAAAGAAGGATTTGGGGCTAAATAACCTGTTTAGACTGACTCAGGGCCTTCTTCCTGATCCTGCACATGGACAGGACCTCTGGCCCACTGAGGGCCCCAGTCCTTAAGGAAGGATTGGAAGGACTTGGCCTAATGTGGCCACATAAGACTGAACACTTATTCTGGGCTGAAGCTGTAACCCATGTACAAGCACAAAGGAACCCCCTTGGATGGGGGTTTGAAGGACAGCTTCTGCCAGATTCCACGCTGGAGTTGGGGGTGATTGCTGATAAGCTTATTAGCACATGTGTAACTTATTTTATTGTTTTAATAGGATTTCCCTGTAATGTTTTTTACCTTAACAATAAAGTAGGCTTTCATACAACGGTGTGATACCTTATAAATGTAGCAATTGCACCTAATAACTGTCTCAGAAGAGAAAGCAAGCAGGTGTTCCCTGGCAATCTGTCTGTGCTGGGAAATACACAGTGCAGGCAGAGAACTGTGCAGCCTGAGAATAACCTGGTGAGAAGGAACAGAGACATGTGGGATTCTTTCCAAGTGTGGTGATGGCTGGGGAGCCGGAAGCCTGAGATTGGGTGCCCTTGCTGGGTCACCGAGGGGAAATACAGGTGCAGTTGTCCTGAACTGTAACAGTCATAACTGATCATCCCCACAAAGGGACACAATTGTTACACATCTTGTGGTTGAGGTACCATAAGGACAGCTTCAACTGTGTACTGTGATTAACACAAGCCATCTGTATCAATGGCATGCCTACTGTATGCACCTGATTCTATAAATATCATATTTCTCCTTGTTTGCTCTAAGCCGGGGTGGGCAAACTTTTTCGGCTGAAGGCCACATCCAGGTGGGGAAATTGTATGGAGGGCTGGGGCAGGGGGTTGGGGTGCGGAAGGGAGTGCGGGGTGTGGGAGAGGGCTCAGGGCAGGGGATTGGGGCAGAGAAGGAGTGTGAGATGTATGAGGTGGCTCAGAGGGAGTTGGGGGGTGGGGTCCAGAAGGGGTTTGGGCTCTGGCCTGGTGCCGCTTATCTAAAGCGGCTCCGGGATGGCAGCGGCACACACCAGGCCCAGGGCAGACTCTTTGCATGCCTGCCCTGCCCCCACGCCACACTGTATCGCTCACCACATCCCTGTGTGGCCCCTAGGGGAGGGGAGGCACAGGGTTCCACGTGCGCTGCCCTTGCCACACCTCCAGGTACCTATCCCAAAGCTCCTATTGGCTGCGGTTCCCCATTCCCGGCCAATGGGAGCTGCAGGGGGGGGGGTGCCTGGAGGCAGGGGCAGCTCTAGGCACCAGCAAACCAAGCTGGTGCCTAGGGCGGCCAAATCTAGGGGGCGGCAGGCTGGGCCGGCGGACCTGCCGCAGTCATGCCTGCGGCAGCTCAAGCGGGAGGTCCGCTGTTCCCGCGGCTCCGGTGGAGCTCCCGCAGTCATGCCTGCGGCAGGTCCGCTCGTCCCGGGGCTCCGGTGGACCTACCGCGGGAGCTCAACCGGAGCCGCGGGAAGAGGGGACCCGCCGCGGGACCAAGGAAGGGCGGCGCAGCACACCGCGCTGCCTGGGGCAGCCTAATTTCTAGAGCCGCCCCTGCCTGGAGGTGAGGGTAGCACACAGAGTCCTCTGCCCCACCTCCCTGTGGGCCCCAGGGATGTGGTGCCGGCTGCTTCTGAGAGCAGCGTGGGGCCTGCGGCACCATAGGGAGCAATCCCATGGGCTGGATTCAAGGCCCTGATGGGCCGTATCCAGCCTACAGGCCATAGTTTGCCCACCCCTGCTCTAAGCCCACACTCAGACAACCTCACAGGTACATTGGGAGGTGTTCATGGTGTTCTTTATCACCAGCTCCCATGACCAGTATATCATCCAACTAACGTTAAGTGCCAGGAATACCCTTTTATTATCATTTATTATCTTGTAAACTAAATTTTGTAGAGATGTTATAACATTCTCAGGAGACACCATGTTGCCATCTGCAAGCTAATACATCTGAAAACCTCTGGTATTGCCCTTGTGCTGTAGTTATTGTGAATTGTTCACAGACCTTGATATTTACTGTGTGAGCCTCATTTTGTTGCAGTTTCTACAGGTTTTGTCCTTAAACCAATAATCAGTTGCACTGAGAGACTGATTTCCAAATGAAAGCACCCAGTCTTTGTGTTAGCACTGACCATGTTGTGCTTTCCGTTTGGCTGCCAGTTTGTTTATTGGTCAGATCACGTGATGTGATTGCAGCTCCATGGAATCTTCAGTAATGGTTTCCACTGACACAGCAAGTTCTAGTGCATGTTATGGGATCCAATGAGCCTCAGTCAATAACTGGTTTTGGATTCCTTCATTTTCCTTATAATGCTATAATGTCATTAATGTCACTATAATGTCATCATCTCAACACGGACAAGTGTACTTAGGAAGGAAGAATCCCATGCACTGCTAAAGGCTGTGGACCGACTGACTAAACAGCAGTTCTGCAGCAAAGGTCCTCGGGATTACAGTGGATGAGAAGCTGGATATGAGTCAGCAGTGTGCCCTTGTTGCCAAGAAGGCTAACAGCATATTGAGCTGCATTAGTAGGAGCATTGCCAGCAGATCGAGGAACTCTATTCGGCATTGGTGAGACTACATCTGGAGTACTGTGTCCAGTTTTGGGCCCCCCACTACAGAAAGGATGTGGACAAATTGGAGACAGTCCAGTGGAGGGCAACAAAACTGATCAGGGGGCTGGGGCACATGACTTACAAGGAGAGGCTGATGGAACTGGGCTTGTTTAGTCTGCAAAAGAGAAGAGTGAGGGGGGATTTGATAGCAGCCTTCAACTACCTGAAGGGGGGTTCCAAAGAGGATGAAGCTTGGCTGTTCTGAGTGGTGGCAGATGACAGAACAAGGAGTAATGGCCTCAAGTTGCAGTGAGGGAGGTCTAGGTTGGATATTAGGAAACACTATTTCACTAGGAGAGTGGTGAAGCACTGGAATGTGTTACCTAGGGAGGTGGTGATATCTCCATCCTTAGAGGTTTCTAAGGTCAGGCTTAACAAAGCCCTGACTGGGGTGATTTAGTTGGTGTTGGTCCTGATTTGAGCAGGGAGTTAGACTAGATGACCTCCTGAGGTCTCTTCCAACCCTAACCTTCTATGATTCTATGATTTGAACTCTCTCCAAACTGGCCATACTCTGTTAATATCCTTAAATCAACCACATATTTAGGAATTATTTCATTTTCTTTTTTACTTAATTTATAAAATCAGAAATACTCTGCAATCGCCTGTTGGTTTGGCGAGAGGTGATTTTGGAGAATTTCCACAATCTCAGAAAATGAACCTGCTGGTTCACCAGGAGCTGTCAGGCTACATAGCGGGTTATAGGTTTTAGTCCCCATTAGACTCAGTAAAACTTGCACCTTTTGCCGAACATTGATACTATTAGCTATCATACTGTGTTCTACTCTCTCCCCACAGCTCAGTGGGGGACTGACCCACTTTATCAAACAAGTCAGTTTTCCCCAAACAGCCAGACTTTTACAAACCTTCAATTTTTTTTTTCTGGAATGATCAGTTTTGTCACAGTCCAAGTGGCTGCAGTTTCCCTTTAGTCTAGAACTAAGCAGTTATTCTCTGTTCCACTGTACTCTGGGATTGGGCTTTCCTCCTTGTTACCAATCATTGCGTCGTCTGTTCCTTACAAAGCCAAAATTATATGAAGAAATAACACAGACTCAAAATATTCCAAATAAACAAATTTATTGGGATGGTGTTCCAAGAAGGAGGAGTGCTAGGCAGAGACGGGCTCCACCTAACAAAGAGAGGGAAGAGCATCTTCGCAAGCAGTCTGGCTAACCTAGTGAGGAAGGCTTTAAACTAGGTTCACCGTGGGAAGGAGACCAAAGCCCTGAGGTAAGTGGGGAAATGGGATACCGGGAGGAAGCACGAGCAGGAGAGTGAAAGAGGGGAGGACTCCTGTCTCAGACCGAGAAAGCGGGACAATCAGTGAGTTATCTTAAGTGCCTATACACAAATGCAAGAAGCCTGGAAAAAAGCAGGGAGAACTGGAAGTCCTGACACAGTCAGGAACTATGATATGATTGGAATAATAGAGACTTTGTGGGATAATTCACATGGCTGGAGTACTGTCATGGATGGATATAAACTGTTCAGGAAGGACAGGCAGGGCAGAAAAGGTGGGGGAGTTGCATTGTATGCAAGAGAGCAGCATGACTGCTCAGAGCTCCAGTATGAAACTGCAAAAAAACCTGAGACACTCTGGAGTAAGTTTAGAAGTGTGAGCAACAAGGGTGATGTCGTGGTGGGAGTCTGCTATAGACCACCAGACCAGGGGGATGAGGTGGAAGAGGCTTTCTTCCAGCAACCAGCAGAAGTTACTAGATCGCAGGGCCTGGTTCTCATGGGGGAATTCAATCATCCCAATATCTGCTGGGAGAGCAATACAGCGGTGCACAGACAAAGCTCTTCTAGACCTGCTGCTCAGAAACCAGGAAGAATTAGTAGGGGACGCAAAAGTGGATGTGAACCTGGCAGGCAGTGACCATGAGATGGTCGAGTTCAGGATCCTGATACAAGGAAGAAAGGAGAGCAGTAGAACAGAGACCCTGGACTTCAGAAAAGCAGACTTTGACTCCCTCAGGGAACTGATGGGCAAGGTCCCCTGGGAGAATAACATGATGGGGAAAGGAGTCAAGGAAAGCTGGCTGTTTTTAAAAAAATCCTTCTTGAGGTTTCAAGAACAAACCATCCCAATGTGTAGAAAGAATAGTAAATATGGCAGGTGACCAGTTTGATTTAACAGTGAAATCCTTGCTGATCTTAAACGCAAAAAAGAAGCTTACAAGAAGTGGAAGATTGGACAAATGACCAGGGAGGAGTATAAAAATATTACTCAGGCATGCGGGAGCGAAATCAGGAAGGCCAAATCACACTTGGAGTTGCAGCTAGCTGGAGATGTTAGGAGTAACAAGAAGGATTTCTTCAGGTATGTTAGCAACAAGAAGAAAGTCAAGGAAAGTGTGGGCCCCTTGCTGAATGAGGGAGGCAACCTAGTGACAGAGGATGTGGAATAAGCTAATGTACTGAATGCTGTTTTTCCCTCTGTCTTCACAAACAAGGTCAGCTCCCAGATTGCTGCACTGGGCAGCACAGTATGGGGAGAAGGTGACCAGCCCTCTGTGGAGAAAGAAGTGGTTTGGAACTATTTAGAGAAACTGGACGAGCACAAGTCCATGGGGCCAGATGTGTTGCATCCAAGGGTGCTAAAGGAGTTGGGAGATGTGATTGCAGAGTCATTGGCCATTATCTTTGAAAACTCATGGCGAATGGGGGAGGTCCCAGATGACTGGAAAAAGGGTACTGTAGTGCCCATCTTCAAAAAAGGGAAGAAGAAGGATCTGGGGAACTACAGGCCAATCAGCCTCACCTCAGTCCCTGGAAAAATCATGGAGCAGGTCCTCAAGGAATCAATTCTGAATTACTTAGATGAGAGGAAAGTGATCAGGAACAGTTAGCATGGATTCACCAAGGGCAAGTCATGCCTGACTAACCTAATTGCCTTCTATGATGAGATAACTGGGTCTGTGGATGAGGGGAAACTTGTGGATGTGTTATTCCTTGACTTTAGCAAAGCTTTTGATATGGTTTCCCATAGTATTCTTGCCAGCAAGTTAAAGTAGTATGGGCTGGATGAATGGACTATAAGGTAGATAGAAAGCTGACTAGATCATCGGGCTCAACGGGTAGTGATCAATGGCTCGATGTCTAATTGGCAGCCAGTTTCAAGCAGAGTGTCCCAAGGGTTGGTCCTGGGGCCGGTTTTGTTGAACCTCTTCATTAATGATCTGGAGGATGGTGTGGACTGCACTCTCAGCAAGTTTGCAGATGACACTAAACTTGGAGGAGTGGTAGATACACTGGAGGGTAGGGATAGGATACAGAGGGACCTAGACAAATTAGAGGATTGGGCCAAAATAAACCTGATGAGGTTCAACAAGGACAAGTGCAGAGTCCTGCACTTAGGATGGAAGAATCCCATTCACTGTTACAGCAAAGGGTCCGAATGGCTAGGAAGCAGTTCTACAGAAAAGGATCTAGGGGTCACATTGGATGAGAAGCTGGATATGAGTCAACAGTGTGCCCTTGCTGCCAAGAAGGTTAACGGAATTTTGGGCTGTATAAGATGGGGCATTGCTAGCAGATCGAGGTACGCGATGATTCCTCTCTATTCGACATTGGTGAGGCCTCATCTGGAGTACCGTGTCCAGTTTTGAGCCCTACACTACAAGAAGGATATGGAAAAATTAGAAAGAGTCCAGTGGAGGCCAAAAAAAATGATTAGGGTGCTGGAGCACATGACTTATGAGGAGAGGCTGAAGGAACTGGGATTTTTTAGTCTGCAGAAGAGAAGGATTAGGGGGGATTTGATAGCTGCTTTCAACTACCTGAAAGGGGTTCCAAAGAGGATGGATTTAGATTGTTCTCAGTGGTACCAGATGACAGAACAGGGAGTAATGGTCCCAAGTTGCAGTGCGGGAGGTTTAGGTTGGATATTAGGAAAAACTTTTTCACTCAGAGAGTGGTGAAGCACTGGAATGGGTTACCTAGGGAGATGGTGGAATCTCCTTCCTTAGAGGTTTTTAAGGTCAGGCTTAACAAAGCCCTGGCTGGGATGATTTAGTTGGGAATTGGTTCTGCTTTCAGCAGGGGGTTGGACTAGATGACCTCCTTAGGTCCCTTCCAACCCTGATATTCTATGATTCCAAATAAAAGAGTTTTCTAAATATACCACAAGGACACATGGTCTAGGTCAGGGGTCAGCAATCTTTCAGAAGTGCTGTGCCGAGTCTACATTTGTTCACTTTAATTTAAGGTTTCATGTGCCAGTAACACATTGTAACATTTTTAGAAGATCTCTTTCTATAAGTCTATAATATATAACTAAACTATTGTTGTATGTAAAGTAAATAAGGTTTTTAAAATGTTTAAGAAACTTCATTTAAAATTAAATTAAAATGCAGAGCCCCCTGCACCGGTGGCCAGGACCCAGGCAGTGTGAGTGCCACTGAAAATCAGCTCACGTGCCGCCTTTGGCACCCGTGCCATAGGTTGCCTACCCCTGGTCTAGGTGCACACATATTTCTGCGCCGACTGGTTTCTAGCAGCTTCCAATTCATAGACGATGGTGAACACGAACACAGGGCTCATAGATGATTTAAAGGAATATTACTTTATTTCTATAAAGTACACGATTGCTAAATAAATATACTTAGTTTTTAAAAGGTTTTGGTCAGTATCCTTGGTCACAGTTTCCTGAAAAGAAGATCAAGCAGGTGCCCAGTCTGAGACGGGACCCAAGGGTGGTAAGTGGATGGTATGACCAGGTTACTGTGGTCAGATCCCTGTCTAAGATTGAAGACTCATGAGATCCCACCCTGAGACAGGGAAGGTCAAGAGTCCTCAGGGTGGGATCTCTCAGGGGGACCTGGAAGTGTCCGAGGTGCAGCTGCCTTGTAACTATGACAGTAAATCTTGCATGACTGTGTAGAGGGATGGGGGGTACTTTATATTCCCTTTCCCCACTTTGTAGCTACACAGGCCAGTCACAAGCCCTTAATTTGTTATAAGTTTGGTGATGTTGTGTCTCTGAGATAAAAATGAATGTGTGAGACAGGATGGGTTTTTCCCATTAGTATCCACCCAGCAGCTCCCACTGTGACAGTTATTGTCAGATTTTTTAAGAAGCTCTTCATGATGAGTAACTGGCAGCTGAACTCTTTAAAATCTTGAAATCTTGAAAACCTAATTTTGGTGCTGATTTCTCTGCAACACTAATATCCTTTCCTTAACAGCCTAATCAAATAACAGTATTTGTCTGCAGTAACAAAGAAAATAATTTGTTGTTGAAAGCAAGTAATTAAGATAGATCACAAAGTACAGAGTAAAAATTACAGTTCACATTTTACTGGAGAGAAACTTGATGTCATAGGTTCATAGCCATAAAATAATTAACAGTGCTGTTCTAGAGATGGCATCACAGATAATAGAGATAAAGTGTAATTCAAATTCATTGCTGAGAAACTTGATTTCAATGATATATAGGGATAAATGAGTGGCAGTGCCACTTTAAGCTCATTCATCTTCTCTTATATAACAAATTCTCATTGATGTTTCTTTGTGGGAATTTTTAAAGAATGGATAAACCTCTCCTGAGAATGAACAATCATTAAATGTGAACAACACAGACCTGTCAGTTACATTGAAAAAGGTCACCTGCCTGTCTTGGTAATTAAGGTAAACTCCAATTTTCTGGGGTTTTTTCTGCACCAGGACCCGGGTCCATGGATCTGTTTTTGCCCAATAATCTCTCCCACTCAGACCCAGAGCCCAGAATCCCTCTTTAGGGGATAGGGAAAGTTTTCCTTTTCTCTGTATTGATTTTATGGCCACTCCCAGGTCCCAGTCAGTGCTGTTCATGACATCCACCTCCCAGTAGTGCTTTCCAATGGAGAATCCTTCAGAGCCCAACACACAGACAGTTGAATCGAACCTCTCTGGAGCTGGTGGAACTTTTTGAGGTTGGAGTTCATGAATAAATTTCTTCTTATCCTCAGAAATGGAGAGATTGGGGTGAGCTGTGCTTGCATCAAGTGTGATGTCATCTGCAAAGAGAAAATTTAAGAAACCCTTGTCTATTTGCAGTATAAACTGAAACATGAGTGATGTGGCTTGTGGGCCAATTCCTGCTGTCCTTACTCAGGCAAAGTGCCTACTGATAAGGGGTTTTGTTCTATTCTGGCAATTTTGTTACACTGAAATATTTCAGAGATATGATATTTGATTGAACTTTACACAGAAATGGGAGGGATCCTGAAATGTTTATCTTATTGATACTCAAATATATTGTGCCAAATTCTGATATAAGTTACACTGGTAGAAAGAACAGAATGAGTAAGGCCTGAGAGGAAATGGAGTAAAGCCCCAGTTGTTATCTCCGTGATAGCAATATGTTCTGTTTCCAATTTTTATAAACTATGAAGATGATTTCTGATTACCAGGAGAGACGTGAATTCTGTTATATGCATAGGTGCGAGCCCTTCTCCAATCTGAAATAAAAGTGAGAAACAACAGACATTGAATTCAAAGAGGCATCTACTGCCAATTTTCGTCCTTTTAGCAGCAGAAATATCCCAGGTTGAGGATAACTGATGATCAAAGTGGGTGAGGTAATATCTTTTACTGGACCAGTTTCACCCACCTTGTCTCTCTAATATCCTGGGGCTGACATGGCTACAACTACACTGCAGATACTGACATCGTGAGACTCAATACAGAGTGATGTACTTATGCAGAAAAGAGAATGTAATGCACATTAATGGTACACACATACTGTGGTTATTGTGCACTTTTGGGCCCCATATGTGGTTCTCATGGAGTCACCATGTCTGTTCCATCCTTCACTGATACCTCAGTCTCAAGCAGAGACAACAGACCACAAGAAAATATGTGTGGTGATGCTGGGAATGTGGGGAGCTGCATTATTTCTGCCTGGAGCTGCTGTCTTCTCTGCTATGAGAGAGATGAAAATAGGCTACAGCAGCCAGGGTGATAGGAGAGGAATACAAGAGACCCAGCCCTGCTCCATCCAAATAACCTAGCGTGGAGTATGTTTAAGGGTGATGAGGAAGGAGAGTGGATGAGATAGAAAAATATCATTGCACAAAGATAACCAAGGGAATCAGATGTTTGTGTGATAATGCTGTACCTCTACTTACTGATATTTCATCTGGGCAACACCTTTCAAAGTCAAATCAGCTCAGACCTGCCAGCTCTGTGGGATTTCAGATGACCTCTAATTTGCCAGGTCTATGGGATTTCCCCATAATTCACAGGTTTTCTCATGTTTCTATTCAGTAACCCCACTCTGACTGGCTACCTGCCCAAATCATTTGGCTTACAGCCCATCAGAGCTGCTGCCCATACTGAGAGACAGGCTCTTTCCTCAGCAAATGATGAAGGCTTCTCTATTCCTATCTCACTGTACCAAAAAGGTGGCAGTGCTCCTGAAGTCCTCAGTCCTTTCATCACTGTGCCTACAAGGAAGGCACCAATCCATGTCGGCTCTGCTACTCTTCTCCCCTCTCTAGCTCCATCAAGGCCCTTAGGTCAGGAGTGGAAGTGAAGAGATTCCCTTTTTACCAGTCCCCACAGACATGGAGGTGTACCCCTCAGGCCTGGCCAGTGTTACAGGCATTGGAGAGGCTCATACAGCCTTTAAGCTTTGCAGGAGTGTTTGTCTTGCCTTCCCGAGACCTCAGGGGGGCAGAAGGGTGGCAGCAGAGAAGAGGCAATTAATATACCAAAAAATCAGCAAGGGTAATAGAATATTTCATATTTTGAGTGTGGGACACCCATGAACAGTCACTATCTCACAGGTTGTCATAAACAGATAGTTAAGGGTTAATGTCTCTTTTACCTGTAAAGGGTTAAGAAGCTCAGTAAACCTGGCTGACACCTGACCAAAGGACCAATAAGGGAACAAGATAATTTCAAATCTAGGTGGAGGGAAGTCTTTTGTTTGTGCTCTTTGTTTTGGGGGTTGTTCGTTCTCGGGACTGAGAGGGACCAGACATCAATCCAGGCTCTCCAAATCTTTCTGAATCAGTCTTTCATGTTTCAAACTTGTTATTAGCACAGGCAAGGCGTGTTAGTCTTATGTTTGTTTTCTCAACCTGTAAATGTTCCTTTTTGCTAAGAGGATTTTACCTCTGTTTGCTGTAACTTTGAACCTAAGACTAGAGGGGGTTCCTCTGGATCATAAGAATCTGATTACCCTGTAAAGTATTTTCCATCCTGACTTTACCGAGATAATTTTTACCTTTCTTTCTTTAATTAAAAGCTTTCTTTTTAAGAACCTGATTGATTTTTTTTCTTGTTTTAAGATCCCTGGGAATTGGGTCTGGACTCACCAGGAGTTGGTGGGGGAAAGGAGGGGGGAATGGTTAATTTCTCCTTGTGTTAAGATCCAAGGGGTTGGATCAGTATCACCAGCGACTTGGTGGAAAAGCCTCAAGGCTATCCAGGGAGGGGAAGGTTTTGGGGGGACAGGGAGTGTGCCAGACACTGGAATTCTGGCTGGTGGCAGTGTTACCAGGTCTAAACTTGTAATTAAGCTTAGAAGTGTCCATGCAGGTCCCCACATCTGTACATTAAAGTTCAGAGTGGGGGAGGAAACCTTGACACAGGTCCTACTGCCATTATTAACATCAATGGCAAATTTCAAATCACATAATTAGAGACATATTGTCAGGGTCTAACTCCCTCTATATTCATAGACACGTAAGGATTTATTTGGGCTGAAATTCATCCCTGCACAGCAAGCAAGTGCTAGGACTCTGCAACACAAGATATTCATGTATGCCCTATTTTGAAGGGATGTGTGGGTTATAAGTGACACATAACCCATTGCATACGAGAGACTTTCACTCAATGGGAGCAGGAATTGATGTGTAGCATTCATCTGTCCATTCTAGCAAATTTTATGAAAATAATATTTGAACAAAAACAAAGATCCCTCAGTTCCCTTATTTCTAATGGTGAGAACTTCATTTCTATTTGCATCACTTTTCCATCATGGAACTTAATTGACTTTTACATTCAAAGAATCAACACACACTTACTCAGTTCTGCTTGGAGTTCATCTGCAAAGAAAAATTATTTTTTTAATGCACATACCTTGTGAATTTCAGTTGGGTTAGCTAGCAGATATTATACCTCTCCCAAAAAGCTTTGAATCTGATACCTCACGCCAATTATGTTGCAAGTGCCAAATCAGGCTCATCCCCCTACTGTAAAACACTTCAGTAAATCCCGTCACTGCAATAAAGGAAATTCTGAATATTGCCACTGCTTTAGAGAGGCTACACACTGCCTCTTTGTGGAGTCCAAACACAAGATATGAGATTAATTGAAAGATTATTAGGAAAAATTTTTTTTTACTCCCATTACTTCTAAAAGTGAGCCCTGCACAGCTCTTTATAGATGTTTTACTAGTACAATCAGTTTAATAGAACTATATGAAGAAGAACCAATTCAAAGCTCCTTTTTTCTGCTTTGGAAGTCATCTTTTCTTGCATTCAGTGGTGTTTATATGTGTAATCGGTTAACAAATACTCACAAATATTACATTGTAACCATTTCTGAAGCCTTCACTATGAAACACCCCACATATTCTACTGTAACCCACTCCCATCTGCTATCCCCATGCTCAGAATCCAACCAGACTCATCTGCCAGCCATGACAGGCCTCTGAATAAACCTCACCCCATGAAAAGGAAATCCCAAACCTTTTCTCATCATGAAAACTCTACAGACTCCTTGTCTTCTCATGGAAACTGCTCTCACAACCCATCACTCTCATCTGCTAGTCTCTTTTCATCGACACACTGACAATCATCAATCTCTCTCGTATTCACAGTTCTTGTCACCCGAAACATATTCCCCAAATATTACACCATCAGACATCCTCCAAGACACAGAAATCAATGGAACTTAATTGTTTTCTCTCTGGAGTCTTCCTGAAAAAGAAAAACAAAAAGAAAACCATGTGTTTAATCCTGTACTTCCAATTTTCTCTCCATAGCATAGAGAAATAATGTAATAAGCAAAACCAGGACAAAGTTTGGTAATTTATGAAAAAATATGGTAAGTACAGAGATAGTAAAATGGAAGAATCAAAGCCAATGGTACTTGTATACGACTGCAGATTCCTAGATTTCAATACCAGAAGAGGCCACTGTGATTATATAGCCTGAATCCTGGGATAAGACAGGCCGTAGAACTTCCCCAAAGTAATTCTTACAGACCCTTGGTACATTTTTCCAATAGTTAATTACCCTCACCATTAACATTTTACTTCTTATTTCCAATCTGAATGTCTCTAGCTTCAACTTGTTACCCTAGATCGTGTTATACCTTCCTCTGCTAGACTGAAGAGCCCATTAGCAGAGAAAGGCACAACATGATGCAATGGAAGTTGTAATTAGACAATGTCAGACAGGAAATTAGAGCTTACTAGGAATGTTTTCAAAGAAATGGTCTTTAGTTGAAAAATGCTTTTTCTTCAAAACTGAAACTGTTTGAGAAATTGTGTTGTGTTCACTGAAAGAATGAACCAAAAAGCTTTTCATAAAAGGTTTTAGTTTTTAAACATCCTAGAGGGCAGAGCGGGGGATGTTCACCCACCACCCATGGCAATGGGCTTTTAATACATTTCAAAATCTGTGTGAGGAGTTTGATAAAAACAAGCTAGTTTTTTATTTATAAATGCATGGTCTGGGGTTAGTATTTTTTTCTTTTCTCTTTTTTAAATATAAGGTATATGTAAAATGTTTCCTACCCAGTAAAACAAAAAAATTTTGAAGAATTTCTCATATACTTAAAAAAAATCTTCCCATAAGAAAGAAACAGATGAGAGCAGAAACTACACGAACAATAAATGCCCCAAGTGGATACAAATCAATGATTTTATTATAAAAATCAGAATTCTTTAATTTAAATCAGATTTTTTAAAATTTAAACCTTTTTCTTTTTTAATAAACTTTTTTTAAATTAAATATCAGTGCACCAATCCATGTGGTCTCTGCTACTTCTCTCTCCTCTCTAGCTCCACCAAGCCTCTTACGTAAGGAGTGGAAGTGAAGAGATTCCCTCTCCACAAGCATCCAAAGACATGGAGGTGCATCCCTCAGGGTTGGCAAGAGTGAGAGGCATTGGAGGGGCTCTCACACTCTTCAAGCTTTGCAGGAATGTGTGTCTTGTCCTCCCCAGACCTCAGGGGGGCAGGAGGGTGGTGGTGGAGAAGACACAATTGATATACCAAAAAATCAGCAAGAAGAGACCATGGTGATTATATATCCTGAATCCTGGGACAAGACAGGCCAGAGAACTTCCCCAAAGTAATTCCTAGAGACCCTTGGTAAATTTTTCCAATGGTTAATTACCCTCATCATTAAAAATTTACATCTTATTTCCAATCTGAATGTGTCTAACTTCAGCTTGTTACCCTAGATAGTGTTATACCTTCCTCTGCTAGATTGAAGAGCCCATTAGCAGAGAAAGGCATAACATGATCCAATGGAAGATGAAATTAGACAATAGGAAGGAGGCTAGGCTAGGAAGGAGCCAATCCTTGTTGGCTCTGCTACTCGGCTCCCCTCTCTTGTTCCACCACGCGACATACATACCAGGAATTGTAATAGAAAGATTTCTCACTACCAGCCCCCAAATACATGGGGCACAGACGCAGAAATTCCTGCCTGCGCCCCTCAGGGGAACACCTGGGCCAGGGTGACCTCGTTTGGAGGGGCTCCAACACCCCTGAAGCCTGACAGAAGTGTGTGTCTTTAACTGCCCCAACTTCAAACTGGGGTGGAGGGGAGATTACTAAAAGATATAGGGGAAAAATCTAGAAAGTGTAATGGTCTATATTTTGACAGCAGGACACCCACACACATGATCTCAACGGGCGTGTTGTAAGGTAAAGCATCTGCTTAAGTTTCTTTTGCATGTGGGCTATAGAGATTAAAGGAACATGGGTCACTCCTTTCTGAAGAGACGCTGCCCCTTTAACGCCCCTTCCCCCATGTGCCTAAGGGAAAGAGGGACTGAGTCCCATTCTCACACATGGCACAGCAATCTTCAATCAAATTTGGCTTGGCCAGATTTCATACCTTAACCTGATGGGACACAAAATGTTTTGAAGTTTTTTTTTCTCTTTTTTCTCTTTTTCAACATCCTTTGGACACCAGAACTGGACACAGTACCCAGTAACGGTCTAAAGGATGCTGTATACAGCAATTTAAAAAAACCACATTTTTTGTCAAATCAAAAAAACGTGAAAAGTCAATTTGAATTAACCAAACTGCCTCAGTTGACACAAACCAATTTTTTTGTTGAGTTTTTCTTTTCGATTCAGCCATTTTTTATGTTTTTTCCCATTTTTTATTGTCGAAACTTGGAAAGAAAATTGCATTTCAAACCAGAAAGTTGAAATTAAACATTTTCACTTTTTTAAATGAAATATTTTGAAATAAAACACTCAAAACAAAACATTTCAAATCTTTTGAAAATGTTCTCCCCAACTGAAACTATTGGAGCAATGCCACACAAACTTGACAAATAGTTTCAGACTCCAAAGAATGCATATTTGGCACACATACACAAATAGCAAATCCCCTTCCCTCCGCCCTCCCCAACTAGAGGTGGATCAAGTGTTCAAGTGGTAGTGCACGGTTGGGACACAATTTATCCGAGGTCCTCAATCATTTTGTGTCTCATTGTCTTAAAGGCAGCCTCTCTCCCTCTTCCCTTTCATGGAAGGTATGATTAGCTTGAGTGTTCATACTTGACCAATTTCAGAGTGATGCTCACTAGTGGGTTCTCAGCTCCAGAACTGCACCAGAGTTTATGCTTGGCTGGTTTTAGGGTGCTATGGAAAATGAATCGGATTATTTAAAAATGTCTTGTGCATAAAGTTTTCCTGTTGGGTAGGTTTTATCTTCCAGCAAGTGGAGACAAATAAGGCAAGATAACATTTTGCTCATTTTGGGTAATAATTTATAGCTATATAGTACACTCACCTTACAAGGCAATGGGCATAGGCTGTGGGTATCAAAGGCCAGGGCAGGCTGAGCCTCCCCTTACCCAGGCTGTGGCCCACCCATTTTCCACCCCGAGGCTCCACTTTCCCTTCCCCTCTACCCTTAAGCCAGCAGGAGTGCTCGGCTCCAGCTGGCAGCCAGGAGAAGACCGGAGCAGGGGTAAATATTAGGCCAGTGGCCTGGGGTGGCTCTGGGACTGGTGGCTTGGAGTGGCACTGGGGCTGGCCAAGCACTTGGAGGATCAGCGGCTTGGCCCAGCTTCTTGGGGGAACCAGCTCGGCACTTGGAGGGGTCAGTCCAGTGGTCTTGGGGAGCAGCCTGGTGCTTGTGAGGCCAGCCAGTGCAGCTGGGTGGGCCGCGGGTCCTGGAGGTGGTGGGCTCCGGGTCCCTCCAATTGTGGGGGAGGGGCTTGGGGTTCAGGTGGGCGGAGTGTGTGGCCTCAGGAGGAAGGGGTGGGGCCAGTGGGCTAGCCTTCCCAAAGGGGGGGGGGGTTCACCCAGCACCCATGGCAATGGGCTTTTAATACATTTCAAAATCTGTATGAGGAGTTTGATATCCAAAACCAAGCTATTAATTTTTAATTTACAAATTAATGTTTGTTTGTTTGTTTGTTTTCTTTTGTCTGATGTCAGGTATATGTTAAATGTTTCCTACACTCTAAAACAAAATAAAATTTGAACAATTTCTTTGATACTTTAAAAAAAATCTTCCCATAAAGAATGAAACAGATGGAAGTAGATATTAAATGAACAACAAAAGCCCCAGGGTGGATAAAAATCAATGATTTTATTTAAAAATCTGACATTTAATTTAAATCAGATTTTTTTTTAATTTAAATTTAAAACTTTATTTTTTAACTTAAAGCTATTTAAAAATTATATTTTAAATTATAGCACCCTATCATAAGGACTAAACTTTCTATAATCTATGAAAAGAATTAAAATTTAATAATAGTAATATTAATAAGAATAAGAATAATAAAGCACAACAGGTTTACTGCCAATGTTTTAATGAATGTCAAACCACTGCACTAGTGGAAAACAATTGCTAAGCACCTGGAATTAGTGTGTGGAAGTGCTAAACCAGATTTTGACAGCAGTAGCCTCTTCTGCATGTGCAAAGGGAATATTTTCTTCTTTTCAATTTATTCAACTAGTTCAATTCAATGACAAGTTTATTAAAAATTAAGAAACCAGCTAGAAGTTGAAAAAGAAGGAAAACTTGTTTTCCTCTTTTTGTGTAAAAATAAAAACTGGGTGTGAAAGAATGAGATCCAGTAGTTCTAAAACTTGAAGGACATGGTGACTAGAAACAGTAAGTTCAGTTCATTAACTACACAGAATACTTTGTTTAATAAATGAATTAATTTTAAATGTAAAACATGTTTTGATATGTATCTAGCACATGTAAGGATGTTTTATTCTAATAATAATTTTAATATAATTATGTTTTATGTATTTTAATTGAATGCCAAATGTCCATTCAAATACAGATTGATACAAATCATAAGTAAAAAATATATCATCTAGTAACTAAGAAATCCATCATTCACAATTTGGCTTGGCGCGCTGGGGTCTGGAGCTGGCCCTGATTTTGAAGGGTTAGGTGGAACTGAAGTGACATAGGAAAGACTTTCACTCAATGGGAGCAGGAATAAGTCTGTAGCATAGATCAGTCTATCCTTGCAAATTGTATTAAAATTGTACTCTAACAATAACAACAATAATCCTTCAGTTTCCGTATGTCTAACTGTGAGAAGTTCATTTCGATTTCCATCTCTTTTCCAGCATAGAACTGAATTAACTTTTACATTTGAAGAATCAATGCACACTTACTCAGTTCTACTTCTTGTACATCTGCAAAGAAAATAAGATTGTCTTCATTTACACACCTTGTGAATTTCATTTGGGTTAGATAGCAGATATTAAAAGCTTCTAATCTCTAAAATTTCTAATCAGACACCCCTCACCAAGTCTGTTGCAAAAGAATTGCAATGAGACTCATCTCCCTACCATAAAACTCACCCATAAAACCTGTCACTGCAGTAGAGGAAAACACTGTCACCGCTTTATAAATGTCACACATTACCTGTTTCTGCAGTTCTAACACATTCCATGAAATGAAATAAAAGATTAATAGGAAAAATATTTTTGCTCCTATACTTTTAACAGTGAGCTTTTCACAGCTCTTTATATATATTTTGCCACGTTAGTCAGTTAAATAGAATTATACTGTGGAGGAACCAATTCAAAGTTACTTTTTTCTACCTGTATTATTGTCTCTTATTGCAGGTGTGTGTGTGTGTGTGTGTGTGTGTGTGTGTGTGTGTGTGTGTGTGTGTGTGTGTGTGTGTGTGAAGAGTTTCTAATCTAAAACACCTGACATATTCCACTGTTACACATTCCAAATTTCTGTCCTGTACAAGGGTTTCTGCTTGGGTCGACCCTCTCCGGGTGGCGGAGAGCCACATTGGCTCATTACACACAGCTGATATTAAGGGGAATGAGTCTGGCCATGGAGTGCCCCTCAGCAGCACTTGTGGTAACTGGAACAAGCACAGTAAGCCCAGGCACTGGTTCATGGCGGGTCAACAATGAGTCAAGTACTCAGGCCCTCGGGCAGGGCTGAGCAACAACAGTACAAATAGTATCAAGCTCAGACCCTAGATCAGGGCGGGGCAATACGGAGTCAGGGACTCAGGCCCTCAGGCAGGGCTGAGCAACAACAGTACAAAGAGTAGCAAGCCCAGGCCCTAGTGGGTGATCAGCATGTCCGACAACTCCTCCGGGTAGTGAGCGCAAGGCAGGTCCGGCAACTCCTCCGGGTAGCAGGCGCAGGGCAAGTCAGGCCAGTCCTGGCCTGCACCTTGGGCTGCGGGGGTCTCCCAGTTGCGGGGTAGGCTAGAGACATCTGGCCTCCCTGGTGACTGGGATTTCAGTGAGCTCTGAGGGCTGGCCTTTATACTTCTGGGTCACCGCCTGACCCTCTGAGGGGTGGGCTCAGAGCTCCCTAGCTCCGCACACTCTGGCCTCCAGATGGGCTTGTCCCCCTCCGGGGCGGCAGGGAGCCACACCAGCTCACTACGGTCCCAATGCCAAATATCCAACCAGACCCATATGCCAGCCATGCCAGACCTCTGAAAAGCATTTCACACCATGAAGAGGAAATCCCAAGCCTTCTCCCAGCACTGGAAACTCTACAGAATCCTTGCCTTCCCATGGATACTGATCTCAGAACCCATCATGCTCATCTGCCAGTCCCTTTTCATTGACACACGATAGGCATCAATCTCTCTTGTATTCACAGTTCTTGTCCCCCAAAGCTTCTCCTCCCAATATTACCCAACCAGACATCCTACAAGCAACAAAGTCAATAGCGCTTAATCTTGTACTTCTAGTTTTGTCTCCATACTGCACAGAAATAATGTAATATCCAGAACCAAGACAAAATTAGGTAATTTATAAAATATTCTAAGTATAGAAATAGTAAATTACTAGAATCAAAGGCAAGGGTATTCAGATACCATTACCAAGGATACATTCATAGATTCCAAAGCCAGAAAGGACCATTGTGATCATTTAGTCTGACCTCCTATATGATACAGGGCAAAGAACTTCCCCAAAATAATTCCTAGAGCAGATCTTTTAGAAAAACAGCCAATTTTGTTTTAGAAATGGTTAGTGACGGAGAATCTACATGATATTTGATTAATTGTTCCAGTGGATAATTACTCTCGCTGTTGATAATGTATGTCTTATTTCCAGTCTGAATTTGTGTAGCTTCAACTTCCAGCCATTCACAATGCAATAGAAGTAAAAATTAGACAAATTCAGATTGGAACTTAGACCCGACTGGGAATTTTTACAATAAAATATCCTTTAGATGAAAAATGTTGATGCATCAAAACTAACACTGAGAAATAGTGTTCTGTCCACTGAAATAGTGAATAAAAATAATAATAAAAACTTCTTGTAAAAGTCTTGAGATTTTAAAAAACATCACATTTTAAGATGTTTGTAATGGAAAGTTTTGAATTTCCAAGTCAAAAGACGTTTTGTTAAGAAGCTTTAGTAAATTTACAATGACAGTGGTTTTTAAAAAGGAAAAAAAACATTTAAATATCTATTCAAAACTTTTCAAAATTATCAAAACAACAAGTTTCAATTGACCTAAACTGAAGTGGATGGGGGTAGGGAGCTTTTGGTTTATGAAAAAAAATCAAGATTTCAACTGTTCAATCTGATTCAAGATGGGAAAATGTTTTGAAATGTTGAAAATTCTAATGGGACAGGTAAAGCATTTCCTGCCCAGCTCTACTACTAACCGAATAACAGAAAATAGTTTAATAAAGAGCTGTTTGGCATATGATAAAGTTTGAGAACATTTGTCTTAGCTTGTCTAAGGTGAGGTTGGAGGATGTCATGTGAAAAGAAGGATGTGTCCCCACTTTCTCACATAGCTCATCATCACCTTTTCATCTTTTGTCAGGAGCATTTTGATGAGCACATACGGATGTGCTGAGGCCTTCAGCCCCTCCATCTCCATGCCAGGCTAGGAATGAGCCAATCCATGTTGGCTCTGATATTCATCTCCCCTCTCTTGCTCCACCAAGCCCCATAGCCGAGGAGAGGTAGTGGAAAGACTTCTCAATAGCAGCCTCCAAAAACATGGGAGTTGGAGGAAGAGATTCCTGGATGCACCCCTCAGGGGTATGGGACTTCTGTGTTTGGAGCCTCAGATATGTCCCAGGATTCTGCCCATGGATGACAATGAATGAATCTAGAGCCAATTACTAATGCCACCTGCTGCCACAATGGGGGTTGGAGGAAGAGATTCCTGGCTGCACCCCTCAGGGGTACACCCTGGCAAGGTTGACAAGACCCCTGAAGCCTGGCAAAAGTCTGTGTCTTGTCCTCTACAGATCTCAAGTGGAGGGATGGGGGGAAAGAAGATAAAATTGACCGATATAGCAAAACATCAGCAAGGGTAATCAATGGTTCATATTTTGACTGTGGGACACCCACACACAGTCACTAGCTCATGGGGCTTGATTGTACTGCCATTATTGATATCAGTAGCAAATTCCAAATCATATAATTGGAGATACATTGTCAGGGCCTAACTCCCTCTATATTCATAGATATGGAGATATACCTATTGCATAGAACTGGAAGGGACCCTGAAAGGTCATCGAGTCCAGCCCCCTGCCTTCACTAGCAGGACCAAGTACTGATTTTTGCCCCAGATCCCGACATGGCCCCCTCAAGGAGTAAACTCACAACCATGGATTTAGCAGGCCAATGCTCAAACCACTGAGCTATCCCTCCCTCAAACATATGTAAGGACTGATTTGGGGTGAAATTCATCCCTGGACTATGAGCAAGTGTTAGGACTATGCAGCACAAGATACTCATGTATGCCCTATTTTGAATGGGCAGATGGGTTATAAGTGACACATAGCCCTTGCATATGGGGAGAGTCTCACCTAATGGGAGCAGGAATTGATCTGTAGCATTCATCCATCCATCCTAGCAATTTTTATCAAAATGATATTCTATCAACAACAACAACAAAAATCCTTCGGTTCCCATATTTCTAACTGTGAGAACTTCATTTCTGTTTGCATCTCTTTTTCAGTATGGAACTGAACTGACTTTTATATTCAAAGAATAAATACACACTTACTCAGTTTTCCTTGGAGTTCATCTGCAAATTAAAAAAAAAAAATTCTTAATTTACATACCTTGCAGATTTCAGTTGGGTTAGCTATCAGATATTAAGCCTCTCCTGAAACTCTTCTGTAACACTGACCCACACATTGGCACAGGCAGCATAGATCAGACCGGGGACCTGGGACCTCTGGAGCTAAATGCATGAACTGCTACTGCATGAGTTAAAAGACACTGCTCTTAGCCAAGGCTGGAGCAGGCTCATTAATCATTAGGCCATTTAGCCACCACTAGAGGGAGGCAGAGTGCCAGTGTGAGCAAGCAGGGGGTTACACTTCTAGTCTGACACCCCTCACCAACTCCCTCGCAAGAATCCAAACCAGACTCATCCTACTGTAAACTACTCAATAAAACCTGTCACTGCAATAAAGGAAATCTCAAGCATTGTCACTGCTTTAAAGATGCTACACACTGCCTCTTTCTGGAATCCAGACACAACCAGTGAGATATATTAAAAGATCATTAGGAAAAAATATTTTTGTTCCTATACTTCTAACAGTGAACCCTTCACAGCTCTTTATATATGTTTTACAGTAAAGTCAGTTTACTAGAATTGTATTGAAGAACTAATGCAAAGTTACTTTTTTCAGCATTGATAATAATTTCTTATTGCAGTCGTGTGTGTGAGAGAGTGGTAGAGTTCATGATTTTAAGGGATGGTATGAGGGAGAACAGCAAAATAAAGACAATGGATTTGAAGAAGGCAAGACATAAGAAATAATTCTTCCACTCTACTCCACGCTGATTAGGCCTCAACTAAAGTATTGCATCAAGTTTTGGACACCACATTTCAAGAAAGATGTGGACAAATTGGATAAAGTCCAGAGAAGTGCAACAAAAATGATTAAAAATCTAGAAAACATGACTTATGAGGGAAGACTGAAAAAAATTGGGTTTGTTTAATCTAAAAAAGAGAAGACTGAGATGGGACATGATAACAGTTTTCAAGTACATAAAAGGTTGTTACAAGGAGGAGGGAGAAAAATTGTTCTTCCTAACATCTTAGGATAGGAGAAGAAGCAATGGGCTTAAATTGGAGCAAAACAGGTTTAAGCTGGACATTAAGAAAAACTTCCTAACTGTCAGGGTGGTTAAGCACTGGTATAAATTGCTTAGGAAGGTTTGTGGAATCTCCATCATTGGAGATTTTTAAGAGCAGATTACACAAACACCTGTTGGGGATGGTCCAGACAATACTTAGTCCTGCCATGAGTGCAGGTATCTGGACTAAAAGACCTCTCGAGGTCCCTTCCAGTCCTATGATTCTATGAAATACACACAAATATTACATTTTAATCACTCCTGAAGAGCTTCTAATCTGAAACACACCAGATATTCCACTGTCACACATCCCTATTTCTATACCAGTCTATGACCCAACCAGACCCATCTGCCAGCCATGACAGACCTCTGAAAAAAACCTCACTTCATGAAGAGGAAATCCGAAGCATTCTCCCAGCACTGGAAACTCTACAGACTCCTTGTCTTCCTGTCATAGGTTTCACCCCCACTCTGAACCTTAGAGTATAGATGTGGGGACCTGCATGAGAACCTCCTAAGCTTAATTACCAGCTTAGATCAATAGGCTGCCATCACTCCCAAGGAATAACTCCCTTTCCTGGGTAGTCTTGAGAGACTCCTTCACCAATTTCCTGGTGAACACCGATCCAACCCCTTGGATCTTATTACAAGGAGAATTTCACCATCCCTCCTCCTTTCCTCCATCAATTCCTGGTGAGTCCAGATCCAATCCCCTTGGATCTTAACAACAGGGAAAAATGAATCAGGTTCTTAAAAAGAAGGCTTTTAATTAAAGAAAAGAAAAGTAAAAGAAAAAAACCTCTGGGAGATAGCATACAAGCTGATCTCACAGATTTAAAACATAGGATGTTCCCCTGGGCAAAAACCTTAGTACACACAAGAATACCCAATTTGATTATTCCCCTAATGCCAAGACAAGTTACAAAAAGAAAATAAATATAAACCTATTTATTCTTTTATAAAACTTACTACTCTGAGAAGAGGCTGGTTCCTTGATCTTTTCCACTCCAGCTGAAACTGAACTGACTCTAAACAAAGGAAACTTCCCTCCTTCCTTTTGAAACATTTTGTTCCCCCATTGGTTCCTCTGGTCAGGTGTCAGCTAGGCTAGGTGAACTTCTTAACCCTTTACAGGTAAAAGAAGCATTAGACATTAACTATCCGTTTATGACACTTCCTATGGAAACTGATCTCACAACCCATCACTCCCATCCGCCTGTCCCTTTCCATTGACATACTGACAATCATCAATATCTCTTATGCTCACAGTTCTTCTCCCCCAAAAAACATCTCCCCTGAATATTACCCAACCAGACCTCAGGGGGGCAGGAGGTTGGTGGTGGAGAAGACACAATTCATATACCAAAAAATCAGCAAAGGTAATACAATATTTCATATTTTGAGAGTGGGGGACATCCACGTACAGTCACTATCTCACAGGACGTGATCCTACTGCCATTATCAACATCAATGGCAAATTCCAAATCACTTAATTAGAGACACATTGTCAGGGCCTAACTCCCTCTATATTCACAGACATGTGAGGACTTATTTGGGGTGAAATTTCTCCCTGTACAGCGAGCAGCACAAGATGGACTCTGCAGCACAAGATGCTGACATATGCCCTATTTTGAAGGGATCTGTGGGATATAAGCAACACATAGCCTATTTGCATAGGAGAGACTTTCACCCAATGGAAGAAGGAATTCATAGAATCATAGAATCATAGAACATCAGGATTGGAAGGAACCTCAGGAGGTCATCTAGTCCAACCCCCTGCTCAAAGCAGGACCAATCCCCAACTAAATCATCCCAGCCAGGGCTTTGTCAAGCAAGACCTTAAAAACCTCTAAGGAAGGAGATTCCACCATCTCCCTAGGTAACCCATTCCAGTGCTTAACCACCCTCCTTGTAAAAAAGTTTTTCCTATTATGATCTGTAGCATTCATCCGTTCATCCTAGTAAATTTTATCAAAATAATATTCTAACAACAAAGATCCTTCACTATGGAATTTAATTTCTATTTGCATCACTTTTCCACCATGGAATTGAATTAATTTTTATATTCAAATAATCAACACACACTTACTCAGTTTTCTTTGGAGTTCATCTGCAAAGAGAAAAATATTTTTTTAATGTACACACCTTAAATTTCAGATGGGTTAGATAGCAGATATTACCCCTCTCCCAAAAAGCTTCTAATCTGATACCATAAACCAATAATGTCGCAAGAGTCCAAACCAGACTGATCCCCCTACTGTAAAACACCACAATAAATCCTGTCACTGCAATAAAGGAAATTCTGAATATTGTCACTGCCTTAGAGATGCTGCACACTGCTTCTTTCTGGAGTCCAAACTCATAACATGGGATTCAATAAAAGATTATTAGGAAATAAATTTTTTACTCCCATACTTCTAACAGTGAGCCCTGCACAGCTCTTTATGGATGTTTTACTAGTATAATAAATTTAATAGAACTGTATTGAAGAAGAACCAATTAAAGTTACTTTTTTCTGCTTTGGTAGTCATCTTTTCTTGCAGTCATTTGTGTGTGTGTGTGTGTGTGTCTGTGTGTGTGTGTGTGTGTGTAATGGGTTAACAAATACTCACAAATATTACATTGTAACCACTTCCGAAGCCTTCACTATGAAACACCCCACATATTCCACTGTCACCCACTCCCAACTGCTATCTTCATGCTCAGTATGCAACCAGACTCATCTGCCAGCCATGAGGGGACTCTGAATAAACCGCACTCCATGAAGAGGAAATCCCAAACCTTCTCTTAGCATGGAAACTCTACAGACTCTAATCCTCTAATTTGTCTAGGTCCCGCTGTATCCTATCCCTACCCTCCAGCATATCAACCACTCCTCCCAGTTTAGTGTCATCTGCAAACTTGCTAAGGGTGCAGTCCACACCATCCTCCAGATCGTTAATGAAGATATTGAACAAAACCGGCCCCAGCACCGACCCTTGGGGCACTCCGCTTGATACCGGCTGCCAACTAGGCATGGAACCATTGATCACTATCCGTTGAGCCCGACCATCTAGCCAGTTTTCTATCCACCTTACCGTCCATTCATCCAGCCCATACTTCTTTAACTTGCTGGAAAGAATACTGTGGGAGACTGTATCAAAAGCTTTGCTAAAGTCCAGAAATAGCACATCCACTGCTTTCCCCTCATCCACAAAGCTGGTTATCTCCTCATAGAAGGCAATTAGGTTAGTCAGGCATGACTTGCCCTTGGTGAATCCATGCTGACTGTTCCTGATCACCTTCCCCTCCTTTAAGTGGTTCAGAATTGATTTCTTGAGGACCTGTTCCATGATTTTTCCAGGGACTGAGGTGAGACTGACTGGCCTGTAGTTCCCTGCATCTTCCTTCTTCCCTTTTTTACATTAGCTTTTTTCCAGGCATCCGGGACCTCCCCCGATCACCATGATTTTTCAAAGATAGTGGCCAATGGCTCTGCAATCTCATCGGCCAACTCCTTTAGCACCCTCGGATGCAGTGCATCCGGCCCCATGGACTTGTGCTCGTCCAGCTTTTCTAAATAGTCCCGGACTACTTCTTTCTCCAAAGAGAGCTGGTCACCTCCTCCCCATACCGTGCTGCAGAGTGCAGCTGTCTGGGAGCTGACCTTGTCTGTGAAGACAGATGTAAAAAAAGCATTGAGTACACTAGCTTTCTCCACATCCTCTGTCACTAGGTTCCCTCCCTCATTCAGCAAGGGGCCCACACTTTCCTTGACTTTCTTCTTGTTGCTAACATACCTGAAGAAACCCTTCTTGTTACTCCTAACATCTCCGGCTAGCTGCAACTCCAAGTGTGATTTGGCCTTCCTAATTTCACTCCTGCATGCCTGAACAATACTTTTATACTCCTCCCTGGTTATTTGTCCAATCTTCCACTTCTTGTAAGCTGTTTTTTTGTGTTTAAGACGAGCAAGGATTTCACTGTTAAGCCAAGCTGGTCTCCTGCCATATTTACTTTTCTTCCTACACATCGGGATGGTTTGTTCCTGCAACCTCAATAAGGATTCTTTAAAATACAGCCAGCTTTCCTCGACTCCTTTCCCCGTCATGTTATTCTCCCAGGGGACCTTGCCCATCAGTTCCCTGAGGGAGTCGAAGTCTGCTTTTCTGAAGTTCAGGGTCTCTGTTCTACTGCTCCCCTCTCTTCCTTGTGTCAGGACTCGATCATCTCATGGTCACTGCCTCCCAGGTTCCCATCCACTATTGCTTCCTCTACTATTTCTTCCCTGTTTGTGAGCAGCAGATCAAGAAGAACTTTTCCCCTAGTTGGTTCCTCCAGCACTTGCACCAGGAAATTGTCCCCTACACTTTCCAGAAACTTCCTGGAAAATATGTATAAGGAGTTTGATATCCTAAAAACAAGATAGTTTTTTTGATTTACCAATGGTTAACAATGGGTTAACTAGCAGATATTACGCTTCTCCCAAAAAGCTTCTAATCTCATACCTCACACCAATGATGTTGCAAGAGTCCAAACCTAAGTCATCCCCCTACTGTAAAACACCTCAATAAATCCTGTCTCTGCAATAAAGGAAATTCTGAATATTGTCACTGCTTTAGAGAGACTACACACTGCCTCTTTCTGGAGTCCAAACACAGGACATGAGATTAATTAAAAGATTATTAGGAAAAAAATATTTTTACTCCCATTACTTCTAACAGTGAGCCGTGCACAGCTCTTTATAGAGGTTTTACTAAAATAGTCAGTTTAATAGAACTATATTGAAGGAGAAACAATTCAAAGCTACTTTTTTCTGCTTTGGTAGTCATCTTGTCTTGTACTCAGTAGTATTGGGTTAACAAATACTCACAAATATTATATTATAACCATTTCCAAAGCCTTCACTATGAAACACCCCACATATTCCACTGTCACCCACTCCCAACTGCTATCCCCATGCTCAGTATCCAACCAGACCCATCTGCCAGCCATGACACGCCTCTGAATAAACCTGACCCCATGAAGAGGAAATCCCAAACCTCATCTCATTATGGAAACTCTACAGACTCCTTGTCTTTTCATGGAAACTTCTCTCACAACCCATCACTCCCATCTGCTTGTCTCTTTTCATAAACATACTGACAATCATCAATCTCTCTCATATTCAGAGTTCTTGTCCCCCAAAACATATCCCCCAAATATTACACAACCAGACATCCTCCAAGCCACAGAAATGAATGGGACTTAACTGTTTTCGCTCTGGAGGCTTTCTGAAATAGAAAAACAAAAAGAAAACCATGTGTTTAACCCTGTTCTTCCAATTTTCTCTCCATAGCATAGAGAAATAATGTAATAAGCAAAACCAGGACAAAGTTTGGTGATTCATGAAAAAATATTGCAAGTACAGAAATAGTAAAATGCAAGAATCAACGCCAATGATACTTGTATACGACTGCAGATTCCTAGATTCCAATGCCAGAAGAGACGATTGTGATTATATATTCTGAATCCTGGGATAAGATAGGCCACATAATTTCCCCAAAGTAATTTTTACAGACCCTTAAAGACAAACTTTACTTCTTATTTCCAGTCTGAACATGTCTTGCTTCAGCTTGTAACCCTAGATTGTGTTAAACCTTCCTCTGCTAGACTGAAGAGCTCATTAGCAAAGAAAGGCATAACATGATCCAATGGAAGTTGAAATTAGACAATGTCAGACTGAGAATTGCAGCTGATTGGGAATGTTTTCAAAGAAATGGTCTTTAGTTGAAAAATGCTGATTCCTCAAAACTGAAACTGATTGAGAAATAGTGTTCTGTTCACTGAAAGAATGAATCAAAAAGCTTTTCATAAAAGAAGGTTTCAGTTTTTAAACATCCTGGGGAGCAGGGAGGGGGATGTTCACACACCACCAATGGAATGGGATTTTAATACATTTCAAAATCTGTATAAGGAGTTTGATATCCTAAAAACAAGCTAATTTTTGATTTATAAATGCATGGTTTGAGGTTATTTGTTTTTTTTTCTCTCTCTCTTTCTTTTTAAATATCAGGTATATGTTAAATTTTTTCTACACGGTAAAACAAAAATATTTTGAACAATTTCTTATATACTTAAAAAAAAATCTTGCCACAAGAAAGAAACAGATGAGAGCAGAAACTACACGAATGCCTCAAGTGGATACAAAGCAATGATTTTATTATAAAAATCAGAATTATTTAATTTAAATCAGATTTTTTAAAATTTAAACCTGTTTTCTTTTTTAATAAACGTTTTTAAAATTAAATTTCAAGGCACCAATCCATGTGGTCTCTGCTACTTCTCTTCCCTCTCTAACTCCATCAAGCCGCTTAGGTCCAGCCCCCAAAGACATGGAGGTGCACCCCTCAGGCTTGGCAAGTGTGAGAGGCATTGGAGGGGCTCCCACACTCTTCAAGTTTTGCAGGAATGTGTGTCTTGTCCTCCCCAGACCTCAGCGAGGCAGGAGGGTGGTGGTGGAGAAGACACAATTGATATACCAAAAAATCAGCAAGAAGAGACCATGGTGATTATATATCCTGAATCCTGGGACAAGATAGGCCAGAGAACTTCCCCAAAGTAATTCCTAGAGACCCTTCGTAAATTTTTCCAATGCTTAATTACCCTCACCATTAAAAATTTACTTCATATTTCTAATCTGAATGTGTCTACCTTCAACTTGTAACCCTAGATCGTGTTATACCTTCCTCTGCTAGATCCAATGGAAGTTGTAATTAGACAATGTCAGACAGGAAATTAGAGTTATTAGGAATATTTTCAAAGAAACGTTCTTTAGGTGAAAAATGCTGATTCCTCAAAACTGAAACTGTTTGAGAAATAGTGTTGTGTTCACTGAAACAATGAATCAAAATATTTCCATGTAAAAACACCGAATTTCATCATTTTTGTAATGAGAATTTTTGAATTTGAATTTTCACATCAAGAGATTTTTTGTTTAGAAATCTAGGTATATGTACATATAAAACACATTTTAAAAAGGGAAAAAAAACTTCAAAATCTGAACAAAACATTTCAAAGTAATTGACTGAAACTGAACTGGGCTGTGATAGGAGGCTTTTGGTTTTTGAAACATTTCATGATTTCAACTGTTCATCCCGCTTCAGGATCAGAAAATGTTTTGAAATGTTGAAAATTCTAACGGGACAGGAAACCAACCGAGCCCTTCTACCAGTAATAGCATTTTTAAAATGAGGATTTTAAAAAGAGCTGTTTGGCATATGATAAAGTTTGAAAACATTTGTCCTAGCTCTTGTAAGGTGAGGCTGGAGGGCATCCCATGAAAAGGAAAAGACTGTGTCCCCACCTTCTAACACAGCCCATCACCTTTTCATCTTTTGCTAGGAGCAGGAGTGTCTGGTTTTACACGTTCTGATGATGCACATAAGGAATGTGCCGATTCCTTCAGCCTTTTCACCTCAGTGCTATGCTAGGAAGGAGCCAATCCTTGTTGGCTCTGCTACTCGACTCCCCTCTCTTGCTCCACCACACCCCATACACCAGGAATTGTAATGGAAAGACTTCTCACTACCAACCCCCAAACACATCGGGGAGAGAAGCAGAAATTCCTGCCTGCGCCCCTCAGGGGAACATATGGGCCAGGGTGACCTGGTTTGGAGGGCTCCAACACCCCTGAAGCCTGTCAGAAGTGTGTCTTTAACTGCCCCAACCTCAAAGGGGGTGGAGGGGAGATTACTAAAAGATATAGGGGAAAAATCTAGAAAGAGTAACGGTCTATATTTTGACTGCAGGACACCCACACACATGATCTCAAAGGGCGTGTTGTAAGGTAAAGCATCTGCTTAAGTTTCTTTTACATTTGGGCTATAGAGATTAAAGGAACATGGGTCACTCCTTTCTGAAGAGATGCTGCCCCTTTCACGCCCCTTCCAACATGTGCCTAAGGGAAAGAGGGACTGAGTCCCATTGTCACACATGGCACAGCAGTCTTCAATCAAATTTGGCTTGGCGATTCATACCTGAACCTGATGGGACACAAAATGTTTTGAAGTTTTCTTTCTCTTTTTTCTCTTTTTCAACATCCTTTGGACACCAGAACTGGACACAGTACCCATTACAGTTTCTCCCCAGCTGAAACTGTTGGAGCAATGCCACACAATTTTGACAAATAGTTTCAGACTCCAAAGAATGCATTTTTGGCACACATACACAAATAGCAAATCCCCAGTGGTTAGGTCACTTCCCTGAAAAGTGTTCAGGGAGAGGCTACAACCCAATGGCAACTCTCTGCTCCTGTCAGGTAGAAGAGGGAGTTGAATCTGGGTCTCTAACATTTGGGGTGAGTATTCCAACCAGTGAGTTAATGGCTATAAGGGCGTTAGTGACACCTCCTCTTCTGGCATCATTTTGTACAAGGCCTGGTCTGCTGGGCAATGCTTAGTCTAACTATCCTGCTGAGGCTTTGGTGTGAGCTTAGGCACCTGGTCCTCTGGATTTAGGTGGCTTTGCATATGCCAGCAGCAGAAATGTAGGCATCATGGGGACTTTTCCAATGGAAATACCGATGTCAAGAGACTTTGGACAATTACAGGGTCAGGCGGTAGCAGAGAAAGGGTTTTGAGGATCTGAATTTTGGATGTAGGGATCTAGAGTGCCTCAACTACTTTGTGAATCTAGCCTCAGGTCAGTAACTATAACCTCCTCTTTCCTAATTTAGCAAACTGCATCATGCAGAAAAAGAAATGTGTCTACACTAAGTGAGGAAAGCTCTATAGGGACATGGGCTGCATGCGCTAGCTGGGTACCTTGCTTGTCCGGACAAGAGTTCAGTGTGTCTGTCCCCATGAAAACACTTAAGGATACCCAGGCATTATGGCCCCAATCCCACATCCTTCCAGGCAGACCCTGATGCTGTGTGCCCTTAACATCTTTGGAGACTGTTATCAGATTCCCCCCTCAGCCTTTTTTTCCTCAAACTGAGGGTCTGGCCCAAAGCATTCAAAGTAATAAACACTTGTTCTATGTTTTCCAAAAGTTCTTTATCCCAGAAACGCCCCATGGTTGGATCTGGTCCCCACCCGTGGCTGGTGAAGTGTTGAGTGTATGAGGTTAAGGTGTCATGAACAGGACAGGAACGCAGCAGAAAAAGACCCTGAATTAATGAGAGACCAACTGTGTCACCTCCTGTGGCCAGGTTTTTAAAAGAGTTTAGCACCCAACACAACCTTTGACATTCTGCACCCAAGTTACTCCTGTCTAGGATCAAGCATGATGTCTAAGCGTATGTCTACACTGCAGTCAGGAGGTGCAATGGCAGCATGTGTAGACATATCCAAGCTAGGTTTGATGTAGCTAGCTTGCTAAAAATAGCAATGTTGCCACAGTGGCATGTGCTAGCACCTGAGTACAATCCCACCCGGGACCCTAGGTATGTACTAAGTAGCTCAGGTACACCTCAGTAAGCTGTATGGGGTGTGAAATGGGATGCATTGTAGCCCAGAATCCCCTGTAGACTATGTACTACAAGTCCACCCTTGGGCATTCTCCTGACATCACAGCTTAGAGACAGCAGTATAGAGCTGCATGGGGCTATACTGTGCTTCCACCAGGGGAATCCTTCCTTGGCCTATTGTAACTCTACTGCAGCTATTGTATGTTGCCTTACTAGTGCATGGGGGCCAGAATCAAGTGTCCTCATTTGCATACTGAGAGTGCATTTAATCCCAGATGTCTTCAGCCTTGCCCATTTTCTGCCTGCACTACCTATTGTTTACCTTGTGTTACTCTGTATTTCTTTACCGCTCACAGGATCCCAGGCATGTTCAGACGCCTTTGTCTCTTGTGTCTGTCTCTTCCTCCCTCCCTCTCTATGCTGGGACAGTTTGTGGGAGGGAGAGTGTAACTGTCTCATTGAAACACACAATGTGGTACCTTTCTGAATCCAGTTCCTTCCTGCTTTGCTGTTGGGACAGTGCAGCTACACACTGACCCATACTAAGCCTCAATGTAAAGTCCAAATCTAACCCTTTAGGAGGAACAATGTTCTTAAAATATTGAGGGAAAATGTAATTTTAATGTCTCAAAAAAAGCTGAAGGGATTTTTCCTAAAATTTCCAAAAAAGTATGGAACCGATTGGCTAATTCACTGGTTACATATTTGTCTGGGAAATTAGTACTCACCACAAACATTGTTCTGCCCCATTATTATCTTCTTCAGGATCTCGCCTTCTTTTTCCTAAAATAAAATTCAGAGATAATATATGAAAACACCCACAGAGATGCAAATAGCAATTACTCATTACCTAAAACCCTACAGAGTTCAGTGTGTCAGTCCTGATGAAAATGCTGAAGGATACTCACAGATTATGGCCCCAAACCCACATCCTTCTAGGCCGACCCTGATGCTGTGTGGAACAATTGCCAGGATCAAGGCCTATGGTTTCACCAGTGTGTTTGAGATTCCTGGAACACCCATCCTCTAACACCAACTCTTCCCTTCCATCTTCCTCCCAGAGAACGTCCAGAAGGGCTTTCACCACCGCCCAACACCACCACTCAAGAAAGGATTTAAGCAAGAGGATATTGCCCCAACGAGGCAGCGTTAGGTCTCAGACACTGTGGGCATGTCAACACTAAAAACTTACAGCCACCACAGCAGTTACTGCAGTGGTTGATGTCCACACTACCCTCCTTCGTTCAATGGTGCATGTTCTCGCCATGAGCTCTTCCACTGATCTAAGAGGGACAGTGTGGGGAGCTGAAAGCCAGGATTCTTAGCTCAGCTCGCAGCTCTCTGATGGGAGCCCGACTACCCTAGGGTTCCTGCCAGCTGCCTCCTCCAAGCTCTCCATCCTGCTGTAAGCCCTGCAGCTTCGCCTCCCCCTCCCACACTCTTGGTTTCACAAACCCTGGTGGAAGCAGAGCCACTGCCCGGGCACTCAGCTGCACATTCCCCACCAGGAGCACACCTCACTCCTGGCTTCCCACCAGCTGCCCTCCCCCATCCCCCACCCTGGTCTCAGTTCAATGCTCCCAACTGGGAGCTTGGCTGCTCTCGGCTCTGCACTCCCTGCTGGGAGCATGGCAGACCCTCTGCTCTTTGCTCCATGGTCCCCAGCGGGAGTGGGGCAGTTGCCTTGGCTCTCGTCTCCTCAATCCCCACTGTGAATGAGACAACGCCCAGACTCCCAGTGGGGAGCCGGAATTCTCAGTGCAGCTGAGCTCCCAGCATGGAGTGAGGAGATGGGACCCCTGCAGCAGCCCAGCTCCAAGTGGGAAGCGAAGAGCCTGGGCAACAGCCTGGCTGGGAGCATGGAATGGGGAGCATAGGGGCAGACCACATCGGAGCAGAGAGTGGGGAGCCTGGGCATCAGGCAGTAGCCCAGCTGGGAGCGGGAGGACTTTCTTGTCAATGTTATGGAACTGTGAAATTGCAAAATTGGCAGCCAACAGCCAATGTAAGTAATGCACTGTCTACACAAACATTGCATCACGCTAACTAAATTGACATAAGCCCTATGCCTCTCTTGCAGGTTGACTTATTATGTCTGTGTAATATGGCATTTATACCAGCAGAGCAAGGCTGTAGTGTGTACACTAACATAGTTAGCTCAATATAAGCTGCTTTACATCAACCTAACTGTATAGTGTAGAGTTAAGATTGACATGGCTTAAGACCTTACATTAATGTCAGAGTCAGAAGAAACCTTGTCCTAGCCCTTCCCCAAAGCATAGGGCTTACCAAGGGAAAGAAAACCAAATATCTGCCAAAATTCCTCCTGGTCTTGGAGCATCCTATTTATTGGCTGTGGGGAAATGTTTTCATACAAGCATGGAATCATAGAAGGTTAAGGTTGGAAGAGACCTCAGGAGGTCATCTAGTCCAACCCCCTGCTCAAAGCAGGACCAACACTAACTAAATCATACCAGCGAGGGCTTTGTCAAGCTGTGCCTTAATAACCTCTAGGGATGGAGATTCCACCACCTCCCTGGGTAACCCATTCCAGTGCTTCACCACCCACCTAGTGAAATAGTGTTTCCTAATATGCAACCTAAACCTCCCCTACTGCAACTTGAGACCATTGCTTCTTGTTCTATCATCTGGTACCACGAGCTCCATCCTCTTTGGAACCCCCCCCATCAGATAGTTGAAGGCTGTTATCAAATGCACATTCTTCTTGTCTGCAGACTAAACATGCCCAGTTCCCTCAGCCTCTCCTCATATGTTATGTGCCCCAGCCCCCTAATCATTTTTGTTGCCCTCCGCTGGATTCTCTCCAATTTATCCACATCCTTTCTTTAGTGGGGGCCCCCAAACTGGACATAATACTCCAGATGTGGCCTCACCATTGCCAAATAGAGTGGAATAATCACTTCCCTCAGAGTGATAATTCCTGGGCTTGGTTTCTAAAGCCAGGTCTCCTTCCTCCTTTGCTCAGCATGGTGATGGGATGGAATTTAAATCTGAATCCAGAGACAAATTTCATGGCTTGTCAATCTATAATGCACTGAACCAAAATTGGTTCCAATTTGGAGCCTGTTTCTAGTAATAGTTTATGCCATTTGCAAGTTGTGGACCAAAAACTGCAGGCCCTCCTCACCAAACATTTCCTTGATGACAATTTCAGTAAAGACTGAGTAAGTGATTTGATATAGCATCGTAGCCATAGTCCATTGCACACAATGCTATAAATAGAAACATTAATTTAAAACAATGGTCAATAAAACCAGATACAAATTTTTAAAAACATAAGATTAACACTTCCCTAAAATCAGTTACATCTTTAAAATCACCACCCCTAAAACAATACACAAAATTAAGTTAAAAAAATAAAGAAAGAGGAGTACATTATTTAGGTCAGAAGTAGCCTATATGTCACATACATTATTTACGCAGACTTTGGCCTTATATTTTAAATATGAATAAAGTTTAAAAATGTAAAAGGAAGATTTTCCAACTTGAACAATAACAACTTAAGATGATAATGATGATAACAATGAGGACAACAATCGTGCCAATGAGAATCTTGTTTTGTAGGGCTAAGTTAGCCTCAATCATTTTTTCTGTAGAACAAGACAAATAAAGAAGGTCATTAAGTTACTGAAAATATCCAACACATAGATTTGTCCTGATTCAATAGTGTCTTTCCATTTTAAAGATACAGAACCGTTCTAGATTGTTTGGGGTCTTTTGTGGTGTGTATTTTCTGAAACCATAATTAAAATTATTTGAAAAAAAGAAATGGATGAAATGGTTACAGACCTGTCAGGATTTCAAACAAACTAAAACAAACAAAAAAGCACAGCATCATAATTTCTCATTTATCATTTTTGTTCCTCAATATTACATGAGTGAGGGTTTGTTTTGGTTTTTAAATAGCTTTCACAAGATACAAAATCTTTAAGCATAAAAAGGGGAAAGCTCCTGTCTTAATTTAACCCACTGAGTCACCAATAAATTCTGACCACAAATTGACTTTGTAGGTTTGGATGGTCAGGAATTTATTAAACCCTCTGCAGAATTCCCTCATTTTAGGTACTAAAAATACACCTGTTCTCCTTTGACTTTCCTTAAAATAGTCACAGTGCCTGAAAGTGCCACAGTGTTGTCTGCAGCTCACCAGTGGTTCTTAACTTTGATTATTATGATATTACTTATAGTGAAAAGGTTGTAGAGCAGTTTTTAAACTAGGAGATGGGGGAAAGCTGACTGCTGCAGAGGAGCGTGTGGATCGGACACAGACGTCTCTTAGGGGAGTGTCTGATGATAGAGAATCTCCAGGTTATAGTCAGGAGCAGAGGAATGAGAAGTATAATGTACGGGCCGGATCAGATGATAAACAGTCACATAAAAAAGAATCTGGCACATCAGAAAAAGGCAGGCTAATAAACAGGGACAAGTTTTTAAAGTGCTTGTACACAAATGCCAGAAGTCTAAATAATAAGATGGGTGAACTAGAGTGCCTTGTGATAAAGGAGGATATAGATATAATAGGCATCACAGAAACCTGGTGGACTGAGAGCAATCAATGGGACACAATCATTCCGGGGTACAAAATATATCGGAAGGACAGAACAGGCCGTGCAGGGGGAGGAGTGGCATTATATGTGAAAGAAAGTGTAGATTCAAATGAAGTAAAAATCTTAAGCGAATCCACAGGTTCCATAGAGTCTCTATGGATAGAAATTTCATGCTCTAGTAAAAATATAACAGTAGGGATCTATTATCGACCACCTGACCAGGACAGTAATAGTGATAATGAAATGCTAAGGGAAATTAGAGAGGCTATCAAAATTAAGAACCCAATAATAGTGGGGGATTTCAATTATCCCCATATTGACTGGGAACATTTCACTTCAGGACGAAATGCAGAGATAAAATTTCTCGATACTTTAAATGACTGCTTCATGGAGCAGCTGGTACGGGAACCCACAAGGGGAGAGGCGACTCTAGATTTAATCCTGAGTGGAGCGCAGGAGCTGGTCCAAGAGGTAACTATAGCAGGACCGCTTGGAAATGGTGACCATAATACAATAGCATTCAACATCCCTGTGGTGGGAAGAACATCTCAACTGCCCAACACTGTGGCCTTTAATTTCAAAAGGGGGAACTATACAAAAATGAGGGGATTAGTTAGACAAAAGTTAAAAGGTACAGTGACTAAAGTGAAATCCCTGCAAGTTGCGTGGGCCCTTTTTAAAGACACCATAATAGAGGCCCAACTTCAATGTATACCCCAAATTAAGAAAAACAGTAAAAGAACTAAAAAAGAGCCACCGTGGCTTAACAACCATGTAAAAGAAGCAGTGAGAGATAAAAAGACTTCCTTTAAAAAGTGGAAGTCAAATCCTAGTGAGGCAAATAGAAAGGAGCACAAACACTGCCAACTTAAGTGCAAGAGTGTAATAAGAAAAGCCAAAGAGGAGTTTGAAGAACGGCTAGCCAAAAACTCCAAAGGTAATAACAAAATGTTTTTTAAGTACATCAGAAGCAGGAAGCCTGCTAAACAACCAGTGGGGCCCCTTGATGATGAAAATACAAAAGGAGCGCTTAAAGATGATAAAGTCATTGCGGAGAAACTAAATGGATTCTTTGCTTCAGTCTTCACGGCTGAGGATGTTAGGGAGATTCCCAAACCTGAGCTGGCTTTTGTAGGTGACAAATCTGAGGAACTGTCACAGATTGAAGTATCACTAGAGGAGGTTTTGGAATTAATTGATAAACTCAACATTAACAAGTCACTGGGACCAGATGGCATTCACCCAAGAGTTCTGAAAGAACTCAAATGTGAAGTTGCGGAACTATTAACTAAGGTTTGTAACCTGTCCTTTAAATCGGCTTCGGTACCCAATGACTGGAAGTTAGCTAATGTAACGCCAATATTTAAAAAGGGCTCTAGGGGTGATCCCGGCAATTACAGACCGGTAAGTCTAACGTCGGTACCGGGCAAATTAGTTGAAACAATAGTAAAGAATAAAATTGTCAGACACATAGAAAAACATAAACTCTTGAGCAATAGTCAACATGGTTTCTGTAAAGGGAAATCGTGTCTTACTAATCTATTAGAGTTCTTTGAAGGGTCAACAAACATGTGGACAAGGGGGATCCGGTGGACATAGTGTACTTAGATTTCCAGAAAGCCTTTGACAAGGTCCCTCACCAAAGGCTCTTATGTAAATTAAGCTGTCATGGGATAAAAGGAAAGGTCCTTTCATGGATTGAGAACTGGTTAAAGGACAGGGAACAAAGGGTAGGAATTAATGGTAAATTCTCAGAATGGAGAGGGGTAACTAGTGGTGTTCCCCAAGGGTCAGTCCTAGGACCAATCCTATTCAATTTATTCATAAATGATCTGGAGAAAGGGGTAAACAGTGAGGTGGCAAAGTTTGCAGATGATACTAAACTACTCAAGATAGTTAAGACCAAAGCAGATTGTGAAGAACTTCAAAAAGATCTCACAAAACTAAGTGGTTGGGCAGCAAAATGGCTAATGAAATTTAATGTGGATAAATGTAAAGTAATGCTCATTGGAAAAAATAACCCCAACTATACATACAACATGATGGAGGCTAATTTAGCTACAACGAGTCAGGAAAAAGATCTTGGAGTTATCGTGGATAGTTCTCTGAAGATGTCCACGCAGTGTGCAGAGGCGGTCAAAAAAGCAAACAGGATGTTAGGAATCATTTAAAAGGGGATAGAGAATAAGACTGAGAATATATTATTGCCCTTATATAAATCCATGGTACGCCCACATCTCGAATACTGTGTACAGATGTGGTCTCCTCACCTCAAAAAAGATATTCTAGCACTAGAAAAGGTTCAGAAAAGAGCAACTAAAATGATTAGGGGTTTAGAGAGGGTCCCATATGAGGAAAGATTAAAGAGGCTAGGACTCTTCAGTTTGGAAAAGAGAAGACTAAGGGGGGACATGATAGAGGTATATAAAAGCATGAGTGATGTTGAGAAAGTGGATAAGGAAAAGTTATTTACTTATTCCCATAATACAAGAACTAGGGGTCACCAAATGAAATTAATAGGCAGCAGGTTTAAAACAAATAAAAGGAAGTTCTTCTTCACGCAGCGCACAGTCAACTTGTGGAACTCCTTACCTGAGGAGGTTGTGAAGGCTAGGACTATAACAATGTTTAAAAGGGGACTGGATAAATTCATGGTGGCTAAGTCCATAAATGGCTATTAGCCAGGATGGGTAAGAATGGTGTCCCTAGCCTCTGTTCGTCAGAGGATGGAGATGGATGGCAGGAGAGAGATCACTTGATCATTGCCTGTTAGGTTCACTCCCTAAGGAGCACCTGGCATTGGCCACTGTCGGTAGACATATACTGGGCTAGATGGACCTTTGGTCTGACCCGGTACGACCTTTCTTATGTTCTTATGTTCTTATGTTCTTATGAAATCCACTGCCAATTTGCATCAAATTATGTCCCCATGAGGTTTTTCTTTAGTAGCTCTGGAGCACTTGTTCATTTATTATTGTTTTTTAAGTCTTTATGTTCTTATGTTCTTATGAATAATAATAAACATGTGATGTGATTGAAAGTAGAGAACAAAAAATGCAGACTTACCAGTGCTCTTCTCAAGACTTTCTGGGGGAAAAGAGAAAGAAAATATTTTACACCTTGTTTCCTCTAAACTGTGCATTGGTACGTGTGTCCTGGGGTGGGAAATAGATCAAATGCTCCAGTGAAGGAGAGAATGTGCCCACATTAACTAATCAAATAATTTCCATTGTGACAAAATGAGTATTTTCTCTACCTCATAAGAATCATTTGTGTCTGTTTCCTATGAAGAAAGGGTGACATTTTGTGTGTTCTTTAGCTAATCTCTTCTTTTCTTGAATGTATTTTGGCAAATGATGTGAAGGATAAGTGCACTGTGTTTAAGGAAACAATAAAAGCCCCTACACACATGCTAACCAGCTTCCCGGAGATTATCCTGAAGTCCCTGAGAGTCATGGGTACTTAGCACCTCACATCCCTGAGGCCCCTAAAAATTGGGGTGGGAGGGTCACACAGTTCATAGCTTATGCAGGCTGAGCTCATGGCATGCACCAGGGGCTCCTTGAATCTTTCCATCCCCGCACAACTCCCTTTGGGACCCCATCCCATTCCCCTCTATTGCAGGGACTCCCTGCAGCCACCCAACCTTTCCCCCAGGCCAGTGGCTCTATGTGTCCCTCCTTCAACTCTGTCCCTATGCCAAGTGCCCATTGACCCTCCATGCCAGGGGTTCTGTGTGCAGCCCCCTTACCCTTCTTTCCACATGCCTCCCCATCCCCACCTTCCCACCCTCACAATCTTATTCTCCTTTCTCTCTTCTTTTCTTTCTCTTTCAGTGTTTCACTGTTTTTCAATTCTATTCAGACATGGGGCAAAAATGAGATGAGGGAGTTGTTATGACGAAAGGTGTTATTCATGCCATCAACTGGGTCTTTGACCTACAGACAATTACGGAGGTGGTTGAAAGTGCCAGCTCTGCTATCCAGGTGCCAGACAATCCATGTGTTCTCCATTTCTCCTTTCCAATTTTCAGATTTCACCAAAACTGACAGAGTTCTGCCCATTGATATCTAGAACATTCCCTGAAATTCTGGAATTGATTGGATGCAGTGTTCAAAAATAGTCATATTACATCTATTAATGCATAGGCCTGAACATCTAAGGTATGTTAAAGAATAGTTAACCAAGACTGCTGTGTAGGTTTGCAAAGTTAGGCTAAGAGAGATAATAAAAATGTTAGCAAACAAAATTAACATGAACATCTGCAAATTTTGCCATCTCACTGTTCACCTCCTTTCCCAGATCATTTATGAAGATGTTGAACAGCACAGGTCCCCGTACAGAGCTTTGGATGACCCCACTATTTACTGCTCTCTCTTGTGAGAACAGACCATTTATTCCTTCACTTTCTTTCCTGCCTTTAAACCACTTACTAAACTATGAGAGGCCCTTCTCTCTTATCCCATGACAGGTTACTTTGCTTAAGAGCCTTTGGTGAAGGACCTTGTCTAAGGCTTTCTGAAAATCCAACTACACTTTATCCATTGCATCACCTCTGTCCACATGTTGACTCCCTCAAAGAATTGGTGAGGCCTGAGTGCCCTTTATAAAAGTTGCATTGACTCTTCCAAAAGGTATTGTGTTCATCCAAGTGTATGAGAATTCTGCGCTTTGCTATAGTTTCAACCAATTTGCCTGGTACTGAAGTTAGACTTACCAGCCTGTAATTGCCAGGATCACCTCGGAAGCCTTTTTTAAAATAAAAATGTTGCTACATTAGCTATCGGCCAGTCATCTGTTACAGGCTGTTCTGGAAAATGCATCTAATTTCTCCAGTTTCCTCTCCCAGGATTGTGACCTGGCTCTGAACACTGAACAGAAGTTCACG